>NW_026691630.1:0-65122 GCF_020826845.1 Diceros bicornis minor
GAACCAACCGGCCTCTCTGTGGTGGGGCTGGCCCCGGGGCAGGCGTGGGGGTGATGGCTGGAAGTGGGATGGCGCGTGAGTTGGCACCAGCCAGCGGTGGAGGCAGAGACTCAGAGGTCAGGGATCTCTCTCTCTGTCTCTGTCTCTGTCTCTCTCCCTCAGGGAGCTGAGGAGAGTAAGGTGGCGCCCCCTGCCCACCCTCGCCTAACTCTCCATGGGCCCTTCTTTCTCTGGCCGCTCCGGGAGCCCTGCGGGCTTGGGTTCAACCCCCCACACACCGCACAGGCCAAGGGCGCATGCGCGACCGCCGGGGCCTAGGGCTGGCCTCGGGGTGGGGGGGGGTCCTCAGTGAAGGCCCCGCTCCCTCCAGGCTCTGACCCAGCTGCAGCTCTTCCATCGCCGCCCTTCTGGACTCGGCTTCAGCTGTCTCCCTCCCCTCCCCCACTCCCACTCAGCTTGCAGGCCGCTTCCCTGCCTTGAAAGCATTGCTCTGGCCCTGAGGGCCACAGACCTACTGGGCTTCAAGCTCAAGGCTCTGCCTGGGCCTGCTGCTTCGGCCAGGGGCTCATTTTTTCCTGGAAAGACAAAGCCACGGCCTCACCCCACGCCTGCACTTTGCCACGGCAGGCAGCCCAGGTGTAGGAAAGGCTCTGTGGAGTCAGAAGTGCCGAGACAGGCAGATGGCACCGCAGGCTTTGGGGGCCAGGGCGCAAGTGGGCTAGCCCCTCCTCCCGGGAGTCGGGGAGGCCCGGCCTTCCTAGTGCCCAGGCCACGGCTCCGGGGAGAAACCCGGCATGGAGGGCACGCGGGAGGCCCTCTGCCTGAGGTGGCAGGTGTCACGCCAGGGCCACTGCAAGCCTGGCTCGGCTTGCCTGCTTTCTCCAAAGGAGGCTGGCCGACCAGCCGAACCTGGCACCTGGGCCAGGCCCCTTCCAAGGGGACGAGTTCCAGAGGCTAGAGCCCTGGGGGCGGCTGCCAAGTCTCCTGGGGCGTGTGCTGGGCCCCCGTCAGAGGAGGAAGCAGCCTGGTAAACGGTGTGCCAGGCCTGAGATCTGGAGGCCTCCCACAGCCGGGTCCCTGTCCTGCCCAGGCCCCCCGAGGGAGGACGATGGTCGGGCAGTGGCGAGCGGGGTGGGGCTGGCGCCGAGCCTGCCCTTGGATGCCCCGGGGAAGGGCGCCGGGGGATGGGCTGCCCCTGGCCGGGTCTGAGGGACCGACCCAGCTCGGGGCTGTCAGGGGCAGAGAGAGAATCCCCCTCCGCCCTTTCCCTTCAGGTTCTTAGGGCTGGCCAAATCCTTCCCAAGACAGCTTGTCTGGAGAAAATCAGACCCAGCTGAAGAACATGTGTCCATGGGGGAAACCCGGGAAACTGAGTCTCCCCACACAATAGCAGAGATTCTCATCTTGCATCCTCTCCTGAGCTAATGACAAAGGTGGATGTCCCGGGTGGGCCTGTGGAATGGGAGAGGGGAGGAAGTCTATTGTCATGCAGAGGGACATGGAAAGACTTGTCTGAAGCTTATCCCCTGCACTGGGGTCAGGTCGGGAAGGGACGGCACAGAGGTGAGCAGGAACCAACCGGCCTCTCTGTGGTGGGGCTGGCCCCGGGGCAGGCGTGGGGGGTGATGGCTGGAAGTGGGGATGGCGCGTGAGTTGGCACCAGCCAGCGGTGGAGGCAGAGACTCAGAGGTCAGGGATCTCTCTCTCTGTCTCTGTCTCTGTCTCTCTCCCTCAGGGAGCTGAGGAGAGTAAGGTGGCGCCCCCTGCCCACCTCGCCTACCTCTCCATGGGCCCTTCTTTCTCTGGCCGCTCCGGGAGCCCTGCGGGCTTGGGTTCAACCCCCCACACACCGCACAGGCCAAGGGCGCATGCGCGACCGCCGGGGGCCTAGGGCTGGCCTCGGGGGGGGGGGGGTCCTCAGTGAAGGCCCCCGCTCCCTCCAGGCTCTGACCCAGCTGCAGCTCTTCCATCGCCGCCCTTCTGGACTCGGCTTCAGCTGTCTCCCTCCCCTCCCCCACTCCCACTCAGCTTGCAGGCCGCTTCCCTGCCTTGAAAGCATTGCTCTGGCCCTGAGGGCCACAGACCTACTGGGCTTCAAGCTCAAGGCTCTGCCTGGGCCTGCTGCTTCGGCCAGGGGCTCATTTTTTCCTGGAAAGACAAAGCCACGGCCTCACCCCACGCCTGCACTTTGCCACGGCAGGCAGCCCAGGTGTAGGAAAGGCTCTGTGGAGTCAGAAGTGCCGAGACAGGCAGATGGCACCGCAGGCTTTGGGGGCCAGGGCGCAAGTGGGCTAGCCCCTCCTCCCGGGAGTCGGGGAGGCCCGGCCTTCCTAGTGCCCAGGCCACGGCTCCGGGGAGAAACCCGCCATGGAGGGCACGCGGGAGGCCCTCTGCCTGAGGTGGCAGGTGTCACGCCAGGGCCACTGCAAGCCTGGCTCGGCTTGCCTGCTTTCTCCAAAGGAGGCTGGCCGACCAGCCGAACCTGGCACCTGGGCCAGGCCCCTTCCAAGGGGACGAGTTCCAGAGGCTAGAGCCCTGGGGGCAGCTGCCAAGTCTCCTGGGGCGTGTGCTGGGCCCCCGTCAGAGGAGGAAGCAGCCTGGTAAACGGTGTGCCAGGCCTGAGATCTGGAGGCCTCCCACAGCCGGGGTCCCTGTCCTGCCCAGGCCCCCCCGAGGGAGGACGATGGTCGGGCAGTGGCGAGCGGGGTGGGGCTGGCGCCGAGCCTGCCCTTGGATGCCCCGGGGAAGGGCGCCGGGGGATGGGCTGCCCCTGGCCGGGGTCTGAGGGACCGACCCAGCTCGGGGCTGTCGGGGGCAGAGAGAGAACCCCCCTCCGCCCTTTCCCTTCAGGTTCTTAGGGCTGGCCAAATCCTTCCCAAGACAGCTTGTCTGGAGAAAATCAGACCCAGCTGAAGAACATGTGTCCATGGGGGAAACCCGGGAAACTGAGTCTCCCCACACAATAGCAGAGATTCTCATCTTGCATCCTCTCCTGAGCTAATGACAAAGGTGGATGTCCCGGGTGGGCCTGTGGAATGGGAGAGGGGAGGAAGTCTATTGTCATGCAGAGGGACATGGAAAGACTTGTCTGAAGCTTATCCCCTGCACTGGGGTCAGGTCAGGAAGGGACGGCACAGAGGTGAGCAGGAACCAACCGGCCTCTCTGTGGTGGGGCTGGCCCCGGGGCAGGCGTGGGGGGTGATGGCTGGAAGTGGGATGGCGCGTGAGTTGGCACCAGCCAGCGGTGGAGGCAGAGACTCAGAGGTCAGGGATCTCTCTCTCTGTCTCTGTCTCTGTCTCTCCTCCCTCAGGGAGCTGAGCAGAGTAAGGTGGCGCCCCCTGCCCACCTCGCCTACCTCTCCATGGGCCCTTCTTTCTCTGGCCGCTCCGGGAGCCCTGCGGGCTTGGGTTCAACCCCCCACACACCGCACAGGCCAAGGGCGCATGCGCGACCGCCAGGGCCTAGGGCTGGCCTGGGGGGGGGGGGTCCACAGTGAAGGCCCCGCCCTCCCTCCAGGCTCTGGACCCAGCTGCAGCTCTTCCATCGCCGCCCTTCTGGACTCGGCTTCAGCTGTCTCCCTCCCCTCCCCCACTCCCACTCAGCTTGCAGGCCGCTTCCCTGCCTTGAAAGCATTGCTCTGGCCCTGAGGGCCACAGACCTACTGGGCTTCAAGCTCAAGGCTCTGCCTGGGCCTGCTGCTTCGGCAGGGGCTCATTTTTTCCTGGAAAGACAAAGCCACGGCCTCACCCCACGCCTGCACTTTGCCACGGCAGGCAGCCCAGGTGTAGGAAAGGCTCTGATGGTGGAGTCAGAAGTGCCGAGACAGGCAGATGGCACCGCAGGCTTTGGGGGCCAGGGCGCAAGTGGGCTAGCCCCTCCTCCCGGGAGTCGGGGAGGCCCGGCCTTCCTAGTGCCCAGGCCACGGCTCCGGGGAGAAACCCGGCATGGAGGGCACGCGGGAGGCCCTCTGCCTGAGGGTGGCAGGTGTCACGCCAGGGCCACTGCAAGCCTGGCTCGGCTTGCCTGCTTTCTCCAAAGGAGGCTGGCCGACCAGCCGAACCTGGCACCTGGGCCAGGCCCCTTCCAAGGGGACGAGTTCCAGAGGCTAGAGCCCTGGGGGCGGCTGCCAAGTCTCCTGGGGCGTGTGCTGGGCCCCCGTCAGAGGAGGAAGCAGCCTGGTAAACGGTGTGCCAGGCCTGAGATCTGGAGGCCTCCCACAGCCGGGTCCCTGTCCTGCCCAGGCCCCCCGAGGGAGGACGATGGTCGGGCAGTGGCGAGCGGGGTGGGGCTGGCGCCGAGCCTGCCCTTGGATGCCCCGGGGAAGGGCGCCGGGGGGATGGGCTGCCCCTGGCCGGGTCTGAGGGACCGACCCAGCTCGGGGCTGTCGGGGGCAGAGAGAGAACCCCCCTCCGCCCCTTTCCCTTCAGGTTCTTAGGGCTGGCCAAATCCTTCCCAAGACAGCTTGTCTGGAGAAAATCAGACCCAGCTGAAGAACATGTGTCCATGGAGGAAACCCGGGAAACTGAGTCTCCCCACACAATAGCAGAGATTCTCATCTTGCATCCTCTCCTGAGCTAATGACAAAGGTGGATGTCCCGGGTGGGCCTGTGGAATGGGAGAGGGGAGGAAGTCTATTGTCATGCAGAGGGACATGGAAAGACTTGTCTGAAGCTTATCCCCTGCACTGGGGTCAGGTCGGGAAGGGACTGCACAGAGGTGAGCAGGAACCAACCGGCCTCTCTGTGGTGGGGGCTGGCCCCGGGGGCAGGCGTGGGGGTGATGGCTGGAAGTGGGATGGCGCGTGAGTTGGCACCAGCCAGCGGTGGAGGCAGAGACTCAGAGGTCAGGGATCTCTCTCTCTGTCTCTGTCTCTGTCTCTCTCCCTCAGGGAGCTGAGGAGAGTAAGGTGGCGCCCCCTGCCCACCTCGCCTACCTCTCCATGGGCCCTTCTTTCTCTGGCCGCTCCGGGAGCCCTGCGGGCTTGGGTTCAACCCCCCACACACCGCACAGGCCAAGGGCGCATACGGGACCGCCGGGGCCTAGGGCTGGCCCCGGGGGGGGCGGTGGGTCCTCAGTGAAGGCCCCGCCCTCCCTCCAGGCTCTGACCCAGCTGCAGCTCTTCCATCGCCGCCCTTCTGGACTGGGCTTCAGCTGTCTCCCTCCCCTCCCCCACTCCCACTCAGCTTGCAGGCCGCTTCCCTGCCTTGAAAGCATTGCTCTGGCCCTGAGGGCCACAGACCTACTGGGCTTCAAGCTCAAGGCTCTGCCTGGGCCTGCTGCTTCGGCCAGGGGCTCATTTTTTCCTGGAAAGACAAAGCCATGGCCTCACCCCCACGCCTGCACTTTGCCACGGCAGGCAGCCCAGGTGTAGGAAAGGCTCTGTGGAGTCAGAAGTGCCGAGACAGGCAGATGGCACCGCAGGCTTTGGGGGCCAGGGCGCAAGTGGGCTAGCCCCTCCTCCCGGGAGTCGGGGAGGCCCGGCCTTCCTAGTGCCCAGGCCACGGCTCCGGGGAGAAACCCGCCATGGAGGGCACGCGGGAGGCCCTCTGCCTGAGGTGGCAGGTGTCACGCCAGGGCCCACTGCAAGCCTGGCTCGGCTTGCCTGCTTTCTCCAAAGGAGGCTGGCCGACCAGCCGAACCTGGCACCTGGGCCAGGCCCCTTCCAAGGGGACGAGTTCCAGAGGCTAGAGCCCTGGGGGCGGCTGCCAAGTCTCCTGGGGGCGTGTGCTGGGCCCCCGTCAGAGGAGGAAGCAGCCTGGTAAACGGTGTGCCAGGCCTGAGATCTGGAGGCCTCCCACAGCCGGGTCCCTGTCCTGCCCAGGCCCCCCGAGGGAGGACGATGGTCGGGCAGTGGGCGAGCGGGGGTGGGGCTGGCGCCGAGCCTGCCCTTGGATGCCCCGGGGAAGGGCGCCGGGGGATGGGCTGCCCCTGGCCGGGTCTGAGGGACCGACCCAGCTCGGGGCTGTCGGGGGCAGAGAGAGAACCCCCCTCCGCCCTTTCCCTTCAGGTTCTTAGGGCTGGCCAAATCCTTCCCAAGACAGCTTGTCTGGAGAAAATCAGACCCAGCTGAAGAACATGTGTCCATGGAGGAAACCCGGGAAACTGAGTCTCCCCACACAATAGCAGAGATTCTCATCTTGCATCCTCTCCTGAGCTAATGACAAAGGTGGATGTCCCGGGTGGGCCTGTGGAATGGGAGAGGGGAGGAAGTCTATTGTCATGCAGAGGGACATGGAAAGACTTGTCTGAAGCTTATCCCCTGCACTGGGTCAGGTCGGGAAGGACTGCACAGAGGTGAGCAGGAACCAACCGGCCTCTCTGTGGTGGGGCTGGCCCCGGGGCAGGCGTGGGGGGTGATGGCTGGAAGTGGGATGGCGCGTGAGTTGGGCACCAGCCAGCGGTGGAGGCAGAGACTCAGAGGTCAGGGATCTCTCTCTCTGTCTCTGTCTCTGTCTCTCTCCCTCAGGGAGCTGAGGAGAGTAAGGTGGCGCCCCCTGCCCACCTCGCCTACCTCTCCATGGGCCCTTCTTTCTCTGGCCGCTCCGGGAGCCCTGCGGGCTTGGTTCAACCCCCCACACACCGCACAGGCCAAGGGCGCATACGGGACCGCCGGGGCCTAGGGCTGGCCCCGGGGGGGGCGGTGGGTCCTCAGTGAAGGCCCCGCCCTCCCTCCAGGCTCTGACCCAGCTGCAGCTCTTCCATCGCCGCCCTTCTGGACTGGGCTTCAGCTGTCTCCCTCCCCTCCCCCACTCCCACTCAGCTTGCAGGCCGCTTCCCTGCCTTGAAAGCATTGCTCTGGCCCTGAGGGCCACAGACCTACTGGGCTTCAAGCTCAAGGCTCTGCCTGGGCCTGCTGCTTCGGCCAGGGGCTCATTTTTTCCTGGAAAGACAAAGCCATGGCCTCACCCCACGCCTGCACTTTGCCACGGCAGGCAGCCCAGGTGTAGGAAAGGCTCTGTGGAGTCAGAAGTGCCGAGACAGGCAGATGGCACCGCAGGCTTTGGGGGCCAGGGCGCAAGTGGGCTAGCCCCTCCTCCCGGGAGTCGGGGAGGCCCGGCCTTCCTAGTGCCCAGGCCACGGCTCCGGGGAGAAACCCGCCATGGAGGGCACGCGGGAGGCCCTCTGCCTGAGGTGGCCTCTGCCTGAGGTGGCAGGTGTCACGCCAGGGCCACTGCAAGCCTGGCTCGGCTTGCCTGCTTTCTCCAAAGGAGGCTGGCCGACCAGCCGAACCTGGCACCTGGGCCAGGCCCCTTCCAAGGGGACGAGTTCCAGAGGCTAGAGCCCTGGGGGCGGCTGCCAAGTCTCCTGGGGCGTGTGCTGGGCCCCCGTCAGAGGAGGAAGCAGCCTGGTAAACGGTGTGCCAGGCCTGAGATCTGGAGGCCTCCCACAGCCGGGTCCCTGTCCTGCCCAGGCCCCCCGAGGGAGGACGATGGTCGGGCAGTGGCGAGCGGGGTGGGGCTGGCGCCGAGCCTGCCCTTGGATGCCCCGGGGAAGGGCGCCGGGGGATGGGCTGCCCCTGGCCGGGTCTGAGGGACCGACCCAGCTCGGGGCTGTCGGGGGCAGAGAGAGAACCCCCCTCCGCCCTTTCCCTTCAGGTTCTTAGGGCTGGCCAAATCCTTCCCAAGACAGCTTGTCTGGAGAAAATCAGACCCAGCTGAAGAACATGTGTCCATGGGGGAAACCCGGGAAACTGAGTCTCCCCACACAATAGCAGAGATTCTCATCTTGCATCCTCTCCTGAGCTAATGACAAAGGTGGATGTCCCGGGTGGGCCTGTGGAATGGGAGAGGGGAGGAAGTCTATTGTCATGCAGAGGGACATGGAAAGACTTGTCTGAAGCTTATCCCCTGCACTGGGGTCAGGTCGGGAAGGGACGGCACAGAGGTGAGCAGGAACCAACCGGCCTCTCTGTGGTGGGGCTGGCCCCGGGGCAGGCGTGGGGGTGATGGCTGGAAGTGGGATGGCGCGTGAGTTGGCACCAGCCAGCGGTGGAGGCAGAGACTCAGAGGTCAGGGATCTCTCTCTGTCTCTGTCTCTGTCTCTCTCCCTCAGGGAGCTGAGGAGAGTAAGGTGGCGCCCCCTGCCCACCTCGCCTACCTCTCCATGGGCCCTTCTTTCTCTGGCCGCTCCGGGAGCCCTGCGGGCTTGGGTTCAACCCCCCACACACCGCACAGGCCAAGGGCGCATGCGCGACCGCCGGGGCCTAGGGCTGGCCTCGGGGGGGGGGGGGTCCTCAGTGAAGGCCCCGCCCTCCCTCCAGGCTCTGACCCAGCTGCAGCTCTTCCATCGCCGCCCTTCTGGACTCGGCTTCAGCTGTCTCCCTCCCCTCCCCCACTCCCACTCAGCTTGCAGGCCGCTTCCCTGCCTTGAAAGCATGGCTCTGGCCCTGAGGGCCACAGACCTACTGGGCTTCAAGCTCAAGGCTCTGCCTGGGCCTGCTGCTTCGGCCAGGGGCTCATTTTTTCCTGGAAAGACAAAGCCATGGCCTCACCCCACGCCTGCACTTTGCCACGGCAGGCAGCCCAGGTGTAGGAAAGGCTCTGTGGAGTCAGAAGTGCCGAGACAGGCAGATGGCACCGCAGGCTTTGGGGGCCAGGGCGCAAGTGGGCTAGCCCCTCCTCCCGGGAGTCGGGGAGGCCCGGCCTTCCTAGTGCCCAGGCCACGGCTCCGGGGAGAAACCCGCCATGGAGGGCACGCGGGAGGCCCTCTGCCTGAGGTGGCAGGTGTCACGCCAGGGCCACTGCAAGCCTGGCTCGGCTTGCCTGCTTTCTCCAAAGGAGGCTGGCCGACCAGCCGAACCTGGCACCTGGGCCAGGCCCCTTCCAAGGGGACGAGTTCCAGAGGCTAGAGCCCTGGGGGCGGCTGCCAAGTCTCCTGGGGCGTGTGCTGGGCCCCCGTCAGAGGAGGAAGCAGCCTGGTAAACGGTGTGCCAGGCCTGAGATCTGGAGGCCTCCCACAGCCGGGTCCCTGTCCTGCCCAGGCCCCCCGAGGGAGGACGATGGTCGGGCAGTGGCGAGCGGGGTGGGGCTGGCGCCGAGCCTGCCCTTGGATGCCCCGGGGAAGGGCGCCGGGGGATGGGCTGCCCCTGGCCGGGTCTGAGGGACCGACCCAGCTCGGGGCTGTCGGGGGCAGAGAGAGAACCCCCCTCCGCCCTTTCCCTTCAGGTTCTTAGGGCTGGCCAAATCCTTCCCAAGACAGCTTGTCTGGAGAAAATCAGACCCAGCTGAAGAACATGTGTCCATGGGGGGAAACCCGGGAAACTGAGTCTCCCCACACAATAGCAGAGATTCTCATCTTGCATCCTCTCCTGAGCTAATGACAAAGGTGGATGTCCCGGGTGGGCCTGTGGAATGGGAGAGGGGAGGAAGTCTATTGTCATGCAGAGGGACATGGAAAGACTTGTCTGAAGCTTATCCCCTGCACTGGGGTCAGGTCGGGAAGGGACGGCACAGAGGTGAGCAGGAACCAACCGGCCTCTCTGTGGTGGGGCTGGCCCCGGGGCAGGCGTGGGGGTGATGGCTGGAAGTGGGATGGCGCGTGAGTTGGCACCAGCCAGCGGTGGAGGCAGAGACTCAGAGGTCAGGGATCTCTCTCTGTCTCTGTCTCTGTCTCTCTCCCTCAGGGAGCTGAGGAGAGTAAGGTGGCGCCCCCTGCCCACCTCGCCTACCTCTCCATGGGCCCTTCTTTCTCTGGCCGCTCCGGGAGCCCTGCGGGCTTGGGTTCAACCCCCCACACACCGCACAGGCCAAGGGCGCATGCGCGACCGCCGGGGCCTAGGGCTGGCCTCGGGGGGGGGGGGGGGTCCTCAGTGAAGGCCCCGCCCTCCCTCCAGGCTCTGACCCAGCTGCAGCTCTTCCATCGCCGCCCTTCTGGACTCGGCTTCAGCTGTCTCCCTCCCCTCCCCCACTCCCACTCAGCTTGCAGGCCGCTTCCCTGCCTTGAAAGCATGGCTCTGGCCCTGAGGGCCACAGACCTACTGGGCTTCAAGCTCAAGGCTCTGCCTGGGCCTGCTGCTTCGGCCAGGGGCTCATTTTTTCCTGGAAAGACAAAGCCATGGCCTCACCCCACGCCTGCACTTTGCCACGGCAGGCAGCCCAGATGTAGGAAAGGCTCTGTGGAGTCAGAAGTGCCGAGACAGGCAGATGGCACCAGAGGGTTTGGGGGCCAGGGCGCAAGTGGGCTAGCCCCTCCTCCCAGGAGTCGGGGAGGCCCGGCCTTCCTAGTGCCCAGGCCACGGCTCCGGGGAGAAACCCGCCATGGAGGGCACGCGGGAGGCCCTCTGCCTGAGGTGGCAGGTGTCACGCCAGGGCCACTGCAAGCCTGGCTCGGCTTGCCTGCTTTCTCCAAAGGAGGCTGGCCGACCAGCCGAACCTGGCACCTGGGCCAGGCCCCTTCCAAGGGGACGAGTTCCAGAGGCTAGAGCCCTGGGGGCGGCTGCCAAGTCTCCTGGGGCGTGTGCTGGGCCCCCGTCAGAGGAGGAAGCAGCCTGGTAAACGGTGTGCCAGGCCTGAGATCTGGAGGCCTCCCACAGCCGGGTCCCTGTCCTGCCCAGGCCCCCCGAGGGAGGACGATGGTCGGGCAGTGGCGAGCGGGGTGGGGCTGGCGCCGAGCCTGCCCTTGGATGCCCCGGGGAAGGGCGCCGGGGGATGGGCTGCCCCTGGCCGGGTCTGAGGGACCGACCCAGCTCGGGGCTGTCGGGGGCAGAGAGAGAACCCCCCTCCGCCCTTTCCCTTCAGGTTCTTAGGGCTGGCCAAATCCTTCCCAAGACAGCTTGTCTGGAGAAAATCAGACCCAGCTGAAGAACATGTGTCCATGGAGGAAACCCGGGAAACTGAGTCTCCCCACACAATAGCAGAGATTCTCATCTTGCATCCTCTCCTGAGCTAATGACAAAGGTGGATGTCCCGGGTGGGCCTGTGGAATGGGAGAGGGGAGGAAGTCTATTGTCATGCAGAGGGACATGGAAAGACTTGTCTGAAGCTTATCCCCTGCACTGGGGTCAGGTCGGGAAGGGACTGCACAGAGGTGAGCAGGAACCAACCGGCCTCTCTGTGGTGGGGCTGGCCCCGGGGCAGGCGTGGGGGTGATGGCTGGAAGTGGGATGGCGCGTGAGTTGGCACCAGCCAGCGGTGGAGGCAGAGACTCAGAGGTCAGGGATCTCTCTCTCTGTCTCTGTCTCTGTCTCTCTCCCTCAGGGAGCTGAGGAGAGTAAGGTGGCGCCCCCTGCCCACCTCGCCTACCTCTCCATGGGCCCTTCTTTCTCTGGCCGCTCCGGGAGCCCTGCGGGCTTGGGTTCAACCCCCCACACACCGCACAGGCCAAGGGCGCATACGGGACCGCCGGGGCCTAGGGCTGGCCCCGGGGGGGGCGGTGGGTCCTCAGTGAAGGCCCCGCCCTCCCTCCAGGCTCTGACCCAGCTGCAGCTCTTCCATCGCCGCCCTTCTGGACTGGGCTTCAGCTGTCTCCCTCCCCTCCCCCACTCCCACTCAGCTTGCAGGCCGCTTCCCTGCCTTGAAAGCATTGCTCTGGCCCTGAGGGCCACAGACCTACTGGGCTTCAAGCTCAAGGCTCTGCCTGGGCCTGCTGCTTCGGCCAGGGGCTCATTTTTTCCTGGAAAGACAAAGCCATGGCCTCACCCCACGCCTGCACTTTGCCACGGCAGGCAGCCCAGGTGTAGGAAAGGCTCTGTGGAGTCAGAAGTGCCGAGACAGGCAGATGGCACCGCAGGCTTTGGGGGCCAGGGCGCAAGTGGGCTAGCCCCTCCTCCCGGGAGTCGGGGAGGCCCGGCCTTCCTAGTGCCCAGGCCACGGCTCCGGGGAGAAACCCGCCATGGAGGGCACGCGGGAGGCCCTCTGCCTGAGGTGGCAGGTGTCACGCCAGGGCCACTGCAAGCCTGGCTCGGCTTGCCTGCTTTCTCCAAAGGAGGCTGGCCGACCAGCCGAACCTGGCACCTGGGCCAGGCCCCTTCCAAGGGGACGAGTTCCAGAGGCTAGAGCCCTGGGGGCGGCTGCCAAGTCTCCTGGGGCGTGTGCTGGGCCCCCGTCAGAGGAGGAAGCAGCCTGGTAAACGGTGTGCCAGGCCTGAGATCTGGAGGCCTCCCACAGCCGGGTCCCT
This sequence comes from Diceros bicornis minor, assembly GCF_020826845.1. Classification (NCBI taxonomy): domain Eukaryota; kingdom Metazoa; phylum Chordata; class Mammalia; order Perissodactyla; family Rhinocerotidae; genus Diceros; species Diceros bicornis. The sequence goes on from NW_026691630.1 coordinate 12,116, forward strand.
GTCCTGCCCAGGCCCCCCGAGGGAGGACGATGGTCGGGCAGTGGCGAGCGGGGTGGGGCTGGCGCCGAGCCTGCCCTTGGATGCCCCGGGGAAGGGCGCCGGGGGATGGGCTGCCCCTGGCCGGGTCTGAGGGACCGACCCAGCTCGGGGCTGTCGGGGGCAGAGAGAGAACCCCCCTCCGCCCTTTCCCTTCAGGTTCTTAGGGCTGGCCAAATCCTTCCCAAGACAGCTTGTCTGGAGAAAATCAGACCCAGCTGAAGAACATGTGTCCATGGGGGAAACCCGGGAAACTGAGTCTCCCCACACAATAGCAGAGATTCTCATCTTGCATCCTCTCCTGAGCTAATGACAAAGGTGGATGTCCCGGGTGGGCCTGTGGAATGGGAGAGGGGAGGAAGTCTATTGTCATGCAGAGGGACATGGAAAGACTTGTCTGAAGCTTATCCCCTGCACTGGGGTCAGGTCGGGAAGGGACGGCACAGAGGTGAGCAGGAACCAACCGGCCTCTCTGTGGTGGGGCTGGCCCCGGGGCAGGCGTGGGGGTGATGGCTGGAAGTGGGATGGCGCGTGAGTTGGCACCAGCCAGCGGTGGAGGCAGAGACTCAGAGGTCAGGGATCTCTCTCTGTCTCTGTCTCTGTCTCTCTCCCTCAGGGAGCTGAGGAGAGTAAGGTGGCGCCCCCTGCCCACCTCGCCTACCTCTCCATGGGCCCTTCTTTCTCTGGCCGCTCCGGGAGCCCTGCGGGCTTGGGTTCAACCCCCCACACACCGCACAGGCCAACGGCGCATGCGCGACCGCCAGGGCCTAGGGCTGGCCTCGGGGGGGGGGGGGGGTCCTCAGTGAAGGCCCCGCCCTCCCTCCAGGCTCTGACCCAGCTGCAGCTCTTCCATCGCCGCCCTTCTGGACTCGGCTTCAGCTGTCTCCCTCCCCTCCCCCACTCCCACTCAGCTTGCAGGCCGCTTCCCTGCCTTGAAAGCATGGCTCTGGCCCTGAGGGCCACAGACCTACTGGGCTTCAAGCTCAAGGCTCTGCCTGGGCCTGCTGCTTCGGCCAGGGGCTCATTTTTTCCTGGAAAGACAAAGCCATGGCCTCACCCCACGCCTGCACTTTGCCACGGCAGGCAGCCCAGGTGTAGGAAAGGCTCTGTGGAGTCAGAAGTGCCGAGACAGGCAGATGGCACCGCAGGCTTTGGGGGCCAGGGCGCAAGTGGGCTAGCCCCTCCTCCCGGGAGTCGGGGAGGCCCGGCCTTCCTAGTGCCCAGGCCACGGCTCCGGGGAGAAACCCGCCATGGAGGGCACGCGGGAGGCCCTCTGCCTGAGGTGGCAGGTGTCACGCCAGGGCCACTGCAAGCCTGGCTCGGCTTGCCTGCTTTCTCCAAAGGAGGCTGGCCGACCAGCCGAACCTGGCACCTGGGCCAGGCCCCTTCCAAGGGGACGAGTTCCAGAGGCTAGAGCCCTGGGGGCGGCTGCCAAGTCTCCTGGGGCGTGTGCTGGGCCCCCGTCAGAGGAGGAAGCAGCCTGGTAAACGGTGTGCCAGGCCTGAGATCTGGAGGCCTCCCACAGCCGGGTCCCTGTCCTGCCCAGGCCCCCCGAGGGAGGACGATGGTCGGGCAGTGGCGAGCGGGGTGGGGCTGGCGCCGAGCCTGCCCTTGGATGCCCCGGGGAAGGGCGCCGGGGGATGGGCTGCCCCTGGCCGGGTCTGAGGGACCGACCCAGCTCGGGGCTGTCGGGGGCAGAGAGAGAACCCCCCTCCGCCCTTTCCCTTCAGGTTCTTAGGGCTGGCCAAATCCTTCCCAAGACAGCTTGTCTGGAGAAAATCAGACCCAGCTGAAGAACATGTGTCCATGGGGGAAACCCGGGAAACTGAGTCTCCCCACACAATAGCAGAGATTCTCATCTTGCATCCTCTCCTGAGCTAATGACAAAGGTGGATGTCCCGGGTGGGCCTGTGGAATGGGAGAGGGGAGGAAGTCTATTGTCATGCAGAGGGACATGGAAAGACTTGTCTGAAGCTTATCCCCTGCACTGGGGTCAGGTCGGGAAGGGACGGCACAGAGGTGAGCAGGAACCAACCGGCCTCTCTGTGGTGGGGCTGGCCCCGGGGCAGGCGTGGGGGTGATGGCTGGAAGTGGGATGGCGCGTGAGTTGGCACCAGCCAGCGGTGGAGGCAGAGACTCAGAGGTCAGGGATCTCTCTCTCTGTCTCTGTCTCTGTCTCTCTCCCTCAGGGAGCTGAGGAGAGTAAGGTGGCGCCCCCTGCCCACCTCGCCTACCTCTCCATGGGCCCTTCTTTCTCTGGCCGCTCCGGGAGCCCTGCGGGCTTGGGTTCAACCCCCCACACACCGCACAGGCCAAGGGCGCATGCGCGACCGCCGGGGCCTAGGGCTGGCCTCGGGGGGGGGGGGGGGGGGGTCCTCAGTGAAGGCCCCGCCCTCCCTCCAGGCTCTGACCCAGCTGCAGCTCTTCCATCGCCGCCCTTCTGGACTCGGCTTCAGCTGTCTCCCTCCCCTCCCCCACTCCCACTCAGCTTGCAGGCCGCTTCCCTGCCTTGAAAGCATTGCTCTGGCCCTGAGGGCCACAGACCTACTGGGCTTCAAGCTCAAGGTTCTGCCTGGGCCTGCTGCTTCGGCCAGGGGCTCATTTTTTCCTGGAAAGACAAAGCCATGGCCTCACCCCACGCCTGCACTTTGCCACGGCAGGCAGCCCAGGTGTAGGAAAGGCTCTGTGGAGTCAGAAGTGCCGAGACAGGCAGATGGCACCAGAGGGTTTGGGGGCCAGGGCGCAAGTGGGCTAGCCCCTCCTCCCGGGAGTCGGGGAGGCCCGGCCTTCCTAGTGCCCAGGCCACGGCTCCGGGGAGAAACCCGCCATGGAGGGCACGCGGGAGGCCCTCTGCCTGAGGTGGCAGGTGTCACGCCAGGGCCACTGCAAGCCTGGCTCGGCTTGCCTGCTTTCTCCAAAGGAGGCTGGCCGACCAGCCGAACCTGGCACCTGGGCCAGGCCCCTTCCAAGGGGACGAGTTCCAGAGGCTAGAGCCCTGGGGGCGGCTGCCAAGTCTCCTGGGGCGTGTGCTGGGCCCCCGTCAGAGGAGGAAGCAGCCTGGTAAACGGTGTGCCAGGCCTGAGATCTGGAGGCCTCCCACAGCCGGGTCCCTGTCCTGCCCAGGCCCCCCGAGGGAGGACGATGGTCGGGCAGTGGCGAGCGGGGTGGGGCTGGCGCCGAGCCTGCCCTTGGATGCCCCGGGGAAGGGCGCCGGGGGATGGGCTGCCCCTGGCCGGGTCTGAGGGACCGACCCAGCTCGGGGCTGTCGGGGGCAGAGAGAGAACCCCCCTCCGCCCTTTCCCTTCAGGTTCTTAGGGCTGGCCAAATCCTTCCCAAGACAGCTTGTCTGGAGAAAATCAGACCCAGCTGAAGAACATGTGTCCATGGGGGAAACCCGGGAAACTGAGTCTCCCCACACAATAGCAGAGATTCTCATCTTGCATCCTCTCCTGAGCTAATGACAAAGGTGGATGTCCCGGGTGGGCCTGTGGAATGGGAGAGGGGAGGAAGTCTATTGTCATGCAGAGGGACATGGAAAGACTTGTCTGAAGCTTATCCCCTGCACTGGGGTCAGGTCGGGAAGGGACGGCACAGAGGTGAGCAGGAACCAACCGGCCTCTCTGTGGTGGGGCTGGCCCCGGGGCAGGCGTGGGGGTGATGGCTGGAAGTGGGATGGCGCGTGAGTTGGCACCAGCCAGCGGTGGAGGCAGAGACTCAGAGGTCAGGGATCTCTCTCTCTGTCTCTGTCTCTGTCTCTCTCCCTCAGGGAGCTGAGGAGAGTAAGGTGGCGCCCCCTGCCCACCTCGCCTACCTCTCCATGGGCCCTTCTTTCTCTGGCCGCTCCGGGAGCCCTGCGGGCTTGGGTTCAACCCCCCACACACCGCACAGGCCAAGGGCGCATGCGCGACCGCCGGGGCCTAGGGCTGGCCTCGGGGGGGGGGGGGGGTCCTCAGTGAAGGCCCCGCCCTCCCTCCAGGCTCTGACCCAGCTGCAGCTCTTCCATCGCCGCCCTTCTGGACTCGGCTTCAGCTGTCTCCCTCCCCTCCCCCACTCCCACTCAGCTTGCAGGCCGCTTCCCTGCCTTGAAAGCATTGCTCTGGCCCTGAGGGCCACAGACCTACTGGGCTTCAAGCTCAAGGTTCTGCCTGGGCCTGCTGCTTCGGCCAGGGGCTCATTTTTTCCTGGAAAGACAAAGCCATGGCCTCACCCCACGCCTGCACTTTGCCACGGCAGGCAGCCCAGGTGTAGGAAAGGCTCTGTGGAGTCAGAAGTGCCGAGACAGGCAGATGGCACCAGAGGGTTTGGGGGCCAGGGCGCAAGTGGGCTAGCCCCTCCTCCCGGGAGTCGGGGAGGCCCGGCCTTCCTAGTGCCCAGGCCACGGCTCCGGGGAGAAACCCGCCATGGAGGGCACGCGGGAGGCCCTCTGCCTGAGGTGGCAGGTGTCACGCCAGGGCCACTGCAAGCCTGGCTCGGCTTGCCTGCTTTCTCCAAAGGAGGCTGGCCGACCAGCCGAACCTGGCACCTGGGCCAGGCCCCTTCCAAGGGGACGAGTTCCAGAGGCTAGAGCCCTGGGGGCGGCTGCCAAGTCTCCTGGGGCGTGTGCTGGGCCCCCGTCAGAGGAGGAAGCAGCCTGGTAAACGGTGTGCCAGGCCTGAGATCTGGAGGCCTCCCACAGCCGGGTCCCTGTCCTGCCCAGGCCCCCCGAGGGAGGACGATGGTCGGGCAGTGGCGAGCGGGGTGGGGCTGGCGCCGAGCCTGCCCTTGGATGCCCCGGGGAAGGGCGCCGGGGGATGGGCTGCCCCTGGCCTGGTCTGAGGGACCGACCCAGCTCGGGGCTGTCGGGGGCAGAGACAGAACCCCCCTCCGCCCTTTCCCTTCAGGTTCTTAGGGCTGGCCAAATACTTCCCAAGACAGCTTGTCTGGAGAAAATCAGACCCAGCTGAAGAACATGTGTCCATGGGGGAAACCCGGGAAACTGAGTCTCCCCACACAATAGCAGAGATTCTCATCTTGCATCCTTTCCTGAGCTAATGACAAAGGTGGATGTCCCTGGTGGGCCTGTGGAATGGGAGAGGGGAGGAAGTCTATTGTCATGCAGAGGGACATGGAAAGACTTGTCTGAAGCTTATCCCCTGCACTGGGGTCAGGTCGGGAAGGGACTGCACAGAGGTGAGCAGGAACCAACCGGCCTCTCTGTGGTGGGGCTGGCACCGGGGCAGGCGTGGGGGTGATGGCTGGAAGTGGGATGGCGCGTGAGTTGGCACCAGCCAGCGGTGGAGGCAGAGACTCAGAGGTCAGGGATCTCTCTCTCTGTCTCTGTCTCTGTCTCTCTCCCTCAGGGAGCTGAGGAGAGTAAGGTGGCGCCCCCTGCCCACCTCGCCTACCTCTCCATGGGCCCTTCTTTCTCTGGCCGCTCCGGGAGCCCTGCGGGCTTGGGTTCAACCCCCCACACACCGCACAGGCCAAGGGCGCATGCGCGACCGCCGGGGCCTAGGGCTGGCCTGGGGGGGGGGGGGTCCTCAGTGAAGGCCCCGCCCTCCCTCCAGGCTCTGACCCAGCTGCAGCTCTTCCATCGCCGCCCTTCTGGACTCGGCTTCAGCTGTCTCCCTCCCCTCCCCCACTCCCACTCAGCTTGCAGGCCGCTTCCCTGCCTTGAAAGCATTGCTCTGGCCCTGAGGGCCACAGACCTACTGGGCTTCAAGCTCAAGGCTCTGCCTGGGCCTGCTGCTTCGGCCAGGGGCTCATTTTTTCCTGGAAAGACAAAGCCATGGCCTCACCCCACGCCTGCACTTTGCCACGGCAGGCAGCCCAGATGTAGGAAAGGCTCTGTGGAGTCAGAAGTGCCGAGACAGGCAGATGGCACCAGAGGGTTTGGGGGCCAGGGCGCAAGTGGGCTAGCCCCTCCTCCCGGGAGTCGGGGAGGCCCGGCCTTCCTAGTGCCCAGGCCACGGCTCCGGGGAGAAACCCGCCATGGAGGGCACGCGGGAGGCCCTCTGCCTGAGGTGGCAGGTGTCACGCCAGGGCCACTGCAAGCCTGGCTCGGCTTGCCTGCTTTCTCCAAAGGAGGCTGGCCGACCAGCCGAACCTGGCACCTGGGCCAGGCCCCTTCCAAGGGGACGAGTTCCAGAGGCTAGAGCCCTGGGGGCGGCTGCCAAGTCTCCTGGGGCGTGTGCTGGGCCCCCGTCAGAGGAGGAAGCAGCCTGGTAAACGGTGTGCCAGGCCTGAGATCTGGAGGCCTCCCACAGCCGGGTCCCTGTCCTGCCCAGGCCCCCTGAGGGAGGACGATGGTCGGGCAGTGGCGAGCGGGGTGTGGCTGGCGCCGAGCCTGCCCTTGGATGCCCCGGGGAAGGGCGCCGGGGGATGGGCTGCCCCTGGCCGGGTCTGAGGGACCGACCCAGCTCGGGGCTGTCGGGGGCAGAGAGAGAACCCCCCTCCGCCCATTCCCTTCAGGTTCTTAGGGCTGGCCAAATCCTTCCCAAGACAGCTTGTCTGGAGAAAATCAGACCCAGCTGAAGAACATGTGTCCATGGGGGAAACCCGGGAAACTGAGTCTCCCCACAAAATAGCAGAGATTCTCATCTTGCATCCTCTCCTGAGCTAATGACAAAGGTGGATGTCCCGGGTGGGCCTGTGGAATGGGAGAGGGGAGGAAGTCTATTGTCATGCAGAGGGACATGGAAAGACTTGTCTGAAGCTTATCCCCTGCACTGGGGTCAGGTCGGGAAGGGACGGCACAGAGGTGAGCAGGAACCAACCTGCCTCTCTGTGGTGGGGCTGGCCCCGGGGCAGGCGTGGGGGTGATGGCTGGAAGTGGGATGGCGCGTGAGTTGGCACCAGCCAGCGGTGGAGGCAGAGACTCAGAGTTCAGGGATCTCTCTCTCTGTCTCTGTCTCTGTCTCTCTCCCTCAGGGAGCTGAGCAGAGTAAGGTGGCGCCCCCTGCCCACCTCGCCTACCTCTCCATGGGCCCTTCTTTCTCTGGCCGCTCCGGGAGCCCTGCGGGCTTGGGTTCAACCCCCCACACACCGCACAGGCCAAGGGCGCATGCGCGACCGCCGGGGCCTAGGGCTGGCCTCGGGGGGGGGGGGGGTCCTCAGTGAAGGCCCCGCCCTCCCTCCAGGCTCTGACCCAGCTGCAGCTCTTCCATCGCCGCCCTTCTGGACTCGGCTTCAGCTGTCTCCCTCCCCTCCCCCACTCCCACTCAGCTTGCAGGCCGCTTCCCTGCCTTGAAAGCATGGCTCTGGCCCTGAGGGCCACAGACCTACTGGGCTTCAAGCTCAAGGCTCTGCCTGGGCCTGCTGCTTCGGCCAGGGGCTCATTTTTTCCTGGAAAGACAAAGCCATGGCCTCACCCCACGCCTGCACTTTGCCACGGCAGGCAGCCCAGGTGTAGGAAAGGCTCTGTGGAGTCAGAAGTGCCGAGACAGGCAGATGGCACCAGAGGGTTTGGGGTCCAGGGCGCAAGTGGGCTAGCCCCTCCTCCCGGGAGTCGGGGAGGCCCGGCCTTCCTAGTGCCCAGGCCACGGCTCCGGGGAGAAACCCGCCATGGAGGGCACGCGGGAGGCCCTCTGCCTGAGGTGGCAGGTGTCACGCCAGGGCCACTGCAAGCCTGGCTCGGCTTGCCTGCTTTCTCCAAAGGAGGCTGGCCGACCAGCCGAACCTGGCACCTGGGCCAGGCCCCTTCCAAGGGGACGAGTTCCAGAGGCTAGAGCCCTGGGGGCGGCTGCCAAGTCTCCTGGGGCGTGTGCTGGGCCCCCGTCAGAGGAGGAAGCAGCCTGGTAAACGGTGTGCCAGGCCTGAGATCTGGAGGCCTCCCACAGCCGGGTCCCTGTCCTGCCCAGGCCCCCCGAGGGAGGACGATGGTCGGGCAGTGGCGAGCGGGGTGGGGCTGGCGCCGAGCCTGCCCTTGGATGCCCCGGGGAAGGGCGCCGGGGGATGGGCTGCCCCTGGCCGGGTCTGAGGGACCGACCCAGCTCGGGGCTGTCGGGGGCAGAGAGAGAACCCCCCTCCGCCCTTTCCCTTCAGGTTCTTAGGGCTGGCCAAATCCTTCCCAAGACAGCTTGTCTGGAGAAAATCAGACCCAGCTGAAGAACATGTGTCCATGGGGGAAACCCGGGAAACTGAGTCTCCCCACACAATAGCAGAGATTCTCATCTTGCATCCTCTCCTGAGCTAATGACAAAGGTGGATGTCCCGGGTGGGCCTGTGGAATGGGAGAGGGGAGGAAGTCTATTGTCATGCAGAGGGACATGGAAAGACTTGTCTGAAGCTTATCCCCTGCACTGGGGTCAGGTCGGGAAGGGACAGGGACGGCACAGAGGTGAGCAGGAACCAACCGGCCTCTCTGTGGTGGGGCTGGCACCGGGGCAGGCGTGGGGGTGATGGCTGGAAGTGGGATGGCGCGTGAGTTGGCACCAGCCAGCGGTGGAGGCAGAGACTCAGAGGTCAGGGATCTCTCTCTCTGTCTCTGTCTCTGTCTCTCTCCCTCAGGGAGCTGAGGAGAGTAAGGTGGCGCCCCCTGCCCACCTCGCCTACCTCTCCATGGGCCCTTCTTTCTCTGGCCGCTCCGGGAGCCCTGCGGGCTTGGGTTCAACCCCCCACACACCGCACAGGCCAAGGGCGCATGCGCGACCGCCGGGGCCTAGGGCTGGCCTCGGGGGGGGGGGGGGGGTCCTCAGTGAAGGCCCCGCCCTCCCTCCAGGCTCTGACCCAGCTGCAGCTCTTCCATCGCCGCCCTTCTGGACTCGGCTTCAGCTGTCTCCCTCCCCTCCCCCACTCCCACTCAGCTTGCAGGCCGCTTCCCTGCCTTGAAAGCATGGCTCTGGCCCTGAGGGCCACAGACCTACTGGGCTTCAAGCTCAAGGCTCTGCCTGGGCCTGCTGCTTCGGCCAGGGGCTCATTTTTTCCTGGAAAGACAAAGCCATGGCCTCACCCCACGCCTGCACTTTGCCACGGCAGGCAGCCCAGGTGTAGGAAAGGCTCTGTGGAGTCAGAAGTGCCGAGACAGGCAGATGGCACCAGAGGGTTTGGGGTCCAGGGCGCAAGTGGGCTAGCCCCTCCTCCCGGGAGTCGGGGAGGCCCGGCCTTCCTAGTGCCCAGGCCACGGCTCCGGGGAGAAACCCGCCATGGAGGGCACGCGGGAGGCCCTCTGCCTGAGGTGGCAGGTGTCACGCCAGGGCCACTGCAAGCCTGGCTCGGCTTGCCTGCTTTCTCCAAAGGAGGCTGGCCGACCAGCCGAACCTGGCACCTGGGCCAGGCCCCTTCCAAGGGGACGAGTTCCAGAGGCTAGAGCCCTGGGGGCGGCTGCCAAGTCTCCTGGGGCGTGTGCTGGGCCCCCGTCAGAGGAGGAAGCAGCCTGGTAAACGGTGTGCCAGGCCTGAGATCTGGAGGCCTCCCACAGCCGGGTCCCTGTCCTGCCCAGGCCCCCCGAGGGAGGACGATGGTCGGGCAGTGGCGAGCGGGGTGGGGCTGGCGCCGAGCCTGCCCTTGGATGCCCCGGGGAAGGGCGCCGGGGGATGGGCTGCCCCTGGCCGGGTCTGAGGGACCGACCCAGCTCGGGGCTGTCGGGGGCAGAGAGAGAACCCCCCTCCGCCCTTTCCCTTCAGGTTCTTAGGGCTGGCCAAATCCTTCCCAAGACAGCTTGTCTGGAGAAAATCAGACCCAGCTGAAGAACATGTGTCCATGGGGGAAACCCGGGAAACTGAGTCTCCCCACACAATAGCAGAGATTCTCATCTTGCATCCTCTCCTGAGCTAATGACAAAGGTGGATGTCCCGGGTGGGCCTGTGGAATGGGAGAGGGGAGGAAGTCTATTGTCATGCAGAGGGACATGGAAAGACTTGTCTGAAGCTTATCCCCTGCACTGGGGTCAGGTCGGGAAGGGACAGGGACGGCACAGAGGTGAGCAGGAACCAACCGGCCTCTCTGTGGTGGGGCTGGCACCGGGGCAGGCGTGGGGGTGATGGCTGGAAGTGGGATGGCGCGTGAGTTGGCACCAGCCAGCGGTGGAGGCAGAGACTCAGAGGTCAGGGATCTCTCTCTCTGTCTCTGTCTCTGTCTCTCTCCCTCAGGGAGCTGAGGAGAGTAAGGTGGCGCCCCCTGCCCACCTCGCCTACCTCTCCATGGGCCCTTCTTTCTCTGGCCGCTCCGGGAGCCCTGCGGGCTTGGGTTCAACCCCCCACACACCGCACAGGCCAAGGGCGCATGCGCGACCGCCGGGGCCTAGGGCTGGCCTCGGGGGGGGGGGGGGTCCTCAGTGAAGGCCCCGCCCTCCCTCCAGGCTCTGACCCAGCTGCAGCTCTTCCATCGCCGCCCTTCTGGACTCGGCTTCAGCTGTCTCCCTCCCCTCCCCCACTCCCACTCAGCTTGCAGGCCGCTTCCCTGCCTTGAAAGCATTGCTCTGGCCCTGAGGGCCACAGACCTACTGGGCTTCCAGCTCAAGGCTCTGCCTGGGCCTGCTGCTTCGGCCAGGGGCTCATTTTTTCCTGGAAAGACAAAGCCATGGCCTCACCCCACGCCTGCACTTTGCCACGGCAGGCAGCCCAGATGTAGGAAAGGCTCTGTGGAGTCAGAAGTGCCGAGACAGGCAGATGGCACCAGAGGGTTTGGGGTCCAGGGCGCAAGTGGGCTAGCCCCTCCTCCCGGGAGTCGGGGAGGCCCCGCCTTCCTAGTGCCCAGGCCACGGCTCCGGGGAGAAACCCGCCATGGAGGGCACGCGGGAGGCCCTCTGCCTGAGGTGGCAGGTGTCACGCCAGGGCCACTGCAAGCCTGGCTCGGCTTGCCTGCTTTCTCCAAAGGAGGCTGGCCGACCAGCCGAACCTGGCACCTGGGCCAGGCCCCTTCCAAGGGGACGAGTTCCAGAGGCTAGAGCCCTGGGGGCGGCTGCCAAGTCTCCTGGGGCGTGTGCTGGGCCCCCGTCAGAGGAGGAAGCAGCCTGGTAAACGGTGTGCCAGGCCTGAGATCTGGAGGCCTCCCACAGCCGGGTCCCTGTCCTGCCCAGGCCCCCCGAGGGAGGACGATGGTCGGGCAGTGGCGAGCGGGGTGGGGCTGGCGCCGAGCCTGCCCTTGGATGCCCCGGGGAAGGGCGCCGGGGGATGGGCTGCCCCTGGCCGGGTCTGAGGGACCGACCCAGCTCGGGGCTGTCGGGGGCAGAGAGAGAACCCCCCTCCGCCCTTTCCCTTCAGGTTCTTAGGGCTGGCCAAATCCTTCCCAAGACAGCTTGTCTGGAGAAAATCAGACCCAGCTGAAGAACATGTGTCCATGGGGGAAACCCGGGAAACTGAGTCTCCCCACACAATAGCAGAGATTCTCATCTTGCATCCTCTCCTGAGCTAATGACAAAGGTGGATGTCCCGGGTGGGCCTGTGGAATGGGAGAGGGGAGGAAGTCTATTGTCATGCAGAGGGACATGGAAAGACTTGTCTGAAGCTTATCCCCTGCACTGGGGTCAGGTCGGGAAGGGACAGGGACGGCACAGAGGTGAGCAGGAACCAACCGGCCTCTCTGTGGTGGGGCTGGCACCGGGGCAGGCGTGGGGGTGATGGCTGGAAGTGGGATGGCGCGTGAGTTGGCACCAGCCAGCGGTGGAGGCAGAGACTCAGAGGTCAGGGATCTCTCTCTCTGTCTCTGTCTCTGTCTCTCTCCCTCAGGGAGCTGAGGAGAGTAAGGTGGCGCCCCCTGCCCACCTCGCCTACCTCTCCATGGGCCCTTCTTTCTCTGGCCGCTCCGGGAGCCCTGCGGGCTTGGGTTCAACCCCCCACACACCGCACAGGCCAAGGGCGCATGCGCGACCGCCGGGGCCTAGGGCTGGCCTCGGGGGGGGGGGGGGGGTCCTCAGTGAAGGCCCCGCCCTCCCTCCAGGCTCTGACCCAGCTGCAGCTCTTCCATCGCCGCCCTTCTGGACTCGGCTTCAGCTGTCTCCCTCCCCTCCCCCACTCCCACTCAGCTTGCAGGCCGCTTCCCTGCCTTGAAAGCATTGCTCTGGCCCTGAGGGCCACAGACCTACTGGGCTTCCAGCTCAAGGCTCTGCCTGGGCCTGCTGCTTCGGCCAGGGGCTCATTTTTTCCTGGAAAGACAAAGCCATGGCCTCACCCCACGCCTGCACTTTGCCACGGCAGGCAGCCCAGATGTAGGAAAGGCTCTGTGGAGTCAGAAGTGCCGAGACAGGCAGATGGCACCAGAGGGTTTGGGGTCCAGGGCGCAAGTGGGCTAGCCCCTCCTCCCGGGAGTCGGGGAGGCCCCGCCTTCCTAGTGCCCAGGCCACGGCTCCGGGGAGAAACCCGCCATGGAGGGCACGCGGGAGGCCCTCTGCCTGAGGTGGCAGGTGTCACGCCAGGGCCACTGCAAGCCTGGCTCGGCTTGCCTGCTTTCTCCAAAGGAGGCTGGCCGACCAGCCGAACCTGGCACCTGGGCCAGGCCCCTTCCAAGGGGACGAGTTCCAGAGGCTAGAGCCCTGGGGGCGGCTGCCAAGTCTCCTGGGGCGTGTGCTGGGCCCCCGTCAGAGGAGGAAGCAGCCTGGTAAACGGTGTGCCAGGCCTGAGATCTGGAGGCCTCCCACAGCCGGGTCCCTGTCCTGCCCAGGCCCCCCGAGGGAGGACGATGGTCGGGCAGTGGCGAGCGGGGTGGGGCTGGCGCCGAGCCTGCCCTTGGATGCCCCGGGGAAGGGCGCCGGGGGATGGGCTGCCCCTGGCCGGGTCTGAGGGACCGACCCAGCTCGGGGCTGTCGGGGGCAGAGAGAGAACCCCCCTCCGCCCTTTCCCTTCAGGTTCTTAGGGCTGGCCAAATCCTTCCCAAGACAGCTTGTCTGGAGAAAATCAGACCCAGCTGAAGAACATGTGTCCATGGGGGAAACCCGGGAAACTGAGTCTCCCCACACAATAGCAGAGATTCTCATCTTGCATCCTCTCCTGAGCTAATGACAAAGGTGGATGTCCCGGGTGGGCCTGTGGAATGGGAGAGGGGAGGAAGTCTATTGTCATGCAGAGGGACATGGAAAGACTTGTCTGAAGCTTATCCCCTGCACTGGGGTCAGGTCGGGAAGGGACGGCACAGAGGTGAGCAGGAAGCAACCGGCCTCTCTGTGGTGGGGCTGGCACCGGGGCAGGCGTGGGGGTGATGGCTGGAAGTGGGATGGCGCGTGAGTTGGCACCAGCCAGCGGTGGAGGCAGAGACTCAGAGGTCAGGGATCTCTCTCTCTGTCTCTGTCTCTGTCTCTCTCCCTCAGGGAGCTGAGCAGAGTAAGGTGGCGCCCCCTGCCCACCTCGCCTACCTCTCCATGGGCCCTTCTTTCTCTGGCCGCTCCGGGAGCCCTGCGGGCTTGGGTTCAACCCCCCACACACCGCACAGGCCAAGGGCGCATGCGCGACCGCCGGGGCCTAGGGCTGGCCTCGGGGGGGGGGGGGGGTCCTCAGTGAAGGCCCCGCCCTCCCTCCAGGCTCTGACCCAGCTGCAGCTCTTCCATCGCCGCCCTTCTGGACTCGGCTTCAGCTGTCTCCCTCCCCTCCCCCACTCCCACTCAGCTTGCAGGCCGCTTCCCTGCCTTGAAAGCATTGCTCTGGCCCTGAGGGCCACAGACCTACTGGGCTTCAAGCTCAAGGCTCTGCCTGGGCCTGCTGCTTCGGCCAGGGGCTCATTTTTTTCCTGGAAAGACAAAGCCATGGCCTCACCCCACGCCTGCACTTTGCCACGGCAGGCAGCCCAGGTGTAGGAAAGGCTCTGTGGAGTCAGAAGTGCCGAGACAGGCAGATGGCACCAGAGGGTTTGGGGGCCAGGGCGCAAGTGGGCTAGCCCCTCCTCCCGGGAGTCGGGGAGGCCCGGCCTTCCTAGTGCCCAGGCCACGGCTCCGGGGAGAAACCCGCCATGGAGGGCACGCGGGAGGCCCTCTGCCTGAGGTGGCAGGTGTCACGCCAGGGCCACTGCAAGCCTGGCTCGGCTTGCCTGCTTTCTCCAAAGGAGGCTGGCCGACCAGCCGAACCTGGCACCTGGGCCAGGCCCCTTCCAAGGGGACGAGTTCCAGAGGCTAGAGCCCTGGGGGCGGCTGCCAAGTCTCCTGGGGCGTGTGCTGGGCCCCCGTCAGAGGAGGAAGCAGCCTGGTAAACGGTGTGCCAGGCCTGAGATCTGGAGGCCTCCCACAGCCGGGTCCCTGTCCTGCCCAGGCCCCCCGAGGGAGGACGATGGTCGGGCAGTGGCGAGCGGGGTGGGGCTGGCGCCGAGCCTGCCCTTGGATGCCCCGGGGAAGGGCGCCGGGGGATGGGCTGCCCCTGGCCGGGTCTGAGGGACCGACCCAGCTCGGGGCTGTCGGGGGCAGAGAGAGAACCCCCCTCCGCCCTTTCCCTTCAGGTTCTTAGGGCTGGCCAAATCCTTCCCAAGACAGCTTGTCTGGAGAAAATCAGACCCAGCTGAAGAACATGTGTCCATGGGGGAAACCCGGGAAACTGAGTCTCCCCACACAATAGCAGAGATTCTCATCTTGCATCCTCTCCTGAGCTAATGACAAAGGTGGATGTCCCGGGTGGGCCTGTGGAATGGGAGAGGGGAGGAAGTCTATTGTCATGCAGAGGGACATGGAAAGACTTGTCTGAAGCTTATCCCCTGCACTGGGGTCAGGTCGGGAAGGGACGGCACAGAGGTGAGCAGGAACCAACCGGCCTCTCTGTGGTGGGGCTGGCACCGGGGCAGGCGTGGGGGTGATGGCTGGAAGTGGGATGGCGCGTGAGTTGGCACCAGCCAGCGGTGGAGGCAGAGACTCAGAGGTCAGGGATCTCTCTCTCTGTCTCTGTCTCTGTCTCTCTCCCTCAGGGAGCTGAGCAGAGTAAGGTGGCGCCCCCTGCCCACCTCGCCTACCTCTCCATGGGCCCTTCTTTCTCTGGCCGCTCCGGGAGCCCTGCGGGCTTGGGTTCAACCCCCCACACACCGCACAGGCCAAGGGCGCATGCGCGACCGCCGGGGCCTAGGGCTGGCCTCGGGGGGGGGGGGGGGGGTCCTCAGTGAAGGCCCCGCCCTCCCTCCAGGCTCTGACCCAGCTGCAGCTCTTCCATCGCCGCCCTTCTGGACTGGGCTTCAGCTGTCTCCCTCCCCTCCCCCACTCCCACTCAGCTTGCAGGCCGCTTCCCTGCCTTGAAAGCATTGCTCTGGCCCTGAGGGCCACAGACCTACTGGGCTTCAAGCTCAAGGCTCTGCCTGGGCCTGCTGCTTCGGCCAGGGGCTCATTTTTTTCCTGGAAAGACAAAGCCATGGCCTCACCCCACGCCTGCACTTTGCCACGGCAGGCAGCCCAGGTGTAGGAAAGGCTCTGTGGAGTCAGAAGTGCCGAGACAGGCAGATGGCACCAGAGGGTTTGGGGGCCAGGGCGCAAGTGGGCTAGCCCCTCCTCCCGGGAGTCGGGGAGGCCCGGCCTTCCTAGTGCCCAGGCCACGGCTCCGGGGAGAAACCCGCCATGGAGGGCACGCGGGAGGCCCTCTGCCTGAGGTGGCAGGTGTCACGCCAGGGCCACTGCAAGCCTGGCTCGGCTTGCCTGCTTTCTCCAAAGGAGGCTGGCCGACCAGCCGAACCTGGCACCTGGGCCAGGCCCCTTCCAAGGGGACGAGTTCCAGAGGCTAGAGCCCTGGGGGCGGCTGCCAAGTCTCCTGGGGCGTGTGCTGGGCCCCCGTCAGAGGAGGAAGCAGCCTGGTAAACGGTGTGCCAGGCCTGAGATCTGGAGGCCTCCCACAGCCGGGTCCCTGTCCTGCCCAGGCCCCCCGAGGGAGGACGATGGTCGGGCAGTGGCGAGCGGGGTGGGGCTGGCGCCGAGCCTGCCCTTGGATGCCCCGGGGAAGGGCGCCGGGGGATGGGCTGCCCCTGGCCGGGTCTGAGGGACCGACCCAGCTCGGGGCTGTCGGGGGCAGAGAGAGAACCCCCCTCCGCCCTTTCCCTTCAGGTTCTTAGGGCTGGCCAAATCCTTCCCAAGACAGCTTGTCTGGAGAAAATCAGACCCAGCTGAAGAACATGTGTCCATGGAGGAAACCCGGGAAACTGAGTCTCCCCACACAATAGCAGAGATTCTCATCTTGCATCCTCTCCTGAGCTAATGACAAAGGTGGATGTCCCGGGTGGGCCTGTGGAATGGGAGAGGGGAGGAAGTCTATTGTCATGCAGAGGGACATGGAAAGACTTGTCTGAAGCTTATCCCCTGCACTGGGGTCAGGTCCGGAAGGGACTGCACAGAGGTGAGCAGGAACCAACCGGCCTCTCTGTGGTGGGGCTGGCACCGGGGCAGGCGTGGGGGTGATGGCTGGAAGTGGGATGGCGCGTGAGTTGGCACCAGCCAGCGGTGGAGGCAGAGACTCAGAGGTCAGGGATCTCTCTCTCTGTCTCTGTCTCTGTCTCTCTCCCTCAGGGAGCTGAGGAGAGTAAGGTGGCGCCCCCTGCCCACCTCGCCTACCTCTCCATGGGCCCTTCTTTCTGTGGCCGCTCCGGGAGCCCTGCGGGCTTGGGTTCAAGCCCCCACACACCGCACAAGCCAAGGGCGCATGCGCGACCGCCGGGGCCTAGGGCTGGCCCCGGGGGGTCGGGGGGTCCTCAGTGAAGGCCCCGCCCTCCCTCCAGTCTCTGACCCAGCTGCAGCTCTTCCATCGCCGCCCTTCTGGACTCGGCTTCAGCTGTCTCCCTCCCCTCCCCCACTCCCACTCAGCTTGCAGGCCGCTTCCCTGCCTTGAAAGCATTGCTCTGGCCCTGAGGGCCACAGACCTACTGGGCTTCAAGCTCAAGGCTCTGCCTGGGCCTGCTGCTTCGGCCAGGGGCTCATTTTTTCCTGGAAAGACAAAGCCATGGCCTCACCCCACGCCTGCACTTTGCCACGGCAGGCAGCCCAGATGTAGGAAAGGCTCTGTGGAGTCAGAAGTGCCGAGACAGGCAGATGGCACCAGAGGGTTTGGGGGCCAGGGCGCAAGTGGGCTAGCCCCTCCTCCCGGGAGTCGGGGAGGCCCGGCCTTCCTAGTGCCCAGGCCACGGCTCCGGGGAGAAACCCGCCATGGAGGGCACGCGGGAGGCCCTCTGCCTGAGGTGGCAGGTGTCACGCCAGGGCCACTGCAAGCCGGGCTCGGCTTGCCTGCTTTCTCCAAAGGAGGCTGGCCGACCAGCCGAACCTGGCACCTGGGCCAGGCCCCTTCCAAGGGGACGAGTTCCAGAGGCTAGAGCCCTGGGGGCGGCTGCCAAGTCTCCTGGGGCGTGTGCTGGGCCCCCGTCAGAGGAGGAAGCAGCCTGGTAAACGGTGTGCCAGGCCTGAGATCTGGAGGCCTCCCACAGCCGGGTCCCTGTCCTGCCCAGGCCCCCCGAGGGAGGACGATGGTCGGGCAGTGGCGAGCGGGGTGGGGCTGGCGCCGAGCCTGCCCTTGGATGCCCCGGGGAAGGGCGCCGGGGGATGGGCTGCCCCTGGCCGGGTCTGAGGGACCGACCCAGCTCGGGGCTGTCGGGGGCAGAGAGAGAACCCCCCTCCGCCCTTTCCCTTCAGGTTCTTAGGGCTGGCCAAATCCTTCCCAAGACAGCTTGTCTGGAGAAAATCAGACCCAGCTGAAGAACATGTGTCCATGGGGGAAACCCGGGAAACTGAGTCTCCCCACACAATAGCAGAGATTCTCATCTTGCATCCTCTCCTGAGCTAATGACAAAGGTGGATGTCCCGGGTGGGCCTGTGGAATGGGAGAGGGGAGGAAGTCTATTGTCATGCAGAGGGACATGGAAAGACTTGTCTGAAGCTTATCCCCTGCACTGGGGTCAGGTCAGGAAGGGACGGCACAGAGGTGAGCAGGAACCAACCGGCCTCTCTGTGGTGGGGCTGGCCCCGGGGCAGGCGTGGGGGTGATGGCTGGAAGTGGGATGGCGCGTGAGTTGGCACCAGCCAGCGGTGGAGGCAGAGACTCAGAGGTCAGGGATCTCTCTCTCTGTCTCTGTCTCTGTCTCTCTCCCTCAGGGAGCTGAGCAGAGTAAGGTGGCGCCCCCTGCCCACCTCGCCTACCTCTCCATGGGCCCTTCTTTCTGTGGCCGCTCCGGGAGCCCTGCGGGCTTGGGTTCAACCCCCCACACACCGCACAGGCCAAGGGCGCATGCGCGACCGCCGGGGCCTAGGGCTGGCCTCGGGGGGGGGGGGGTCCTCAGTGAAGGCCCCGCCCTCCCTCCAGGCTCTGACCCAGCTGCAGCTCTTCCATCCCCGCCCTTCTGGACTCGGCTTCAGCTGTCTCCCTCCCCTCCCCCACTCCCACTCAGCTTGCAGGCCGCTTCCCTGCCTTGAAAGCATTGCTCTGGCCCTGAGGGCCACAGACCTACTGGGCTTCCAGCTCAAGGCTCTGCCTGGGCCTGCTGCTTCGGCCAGGGGCTCATTTTTTCCTGGAAAGACAAAGCCATGGCCTCACCCCACGCCTGCACTTTGCCACGGCAGGCAGCCCAGATGTAGGAAAGGCTCTGTGGAGTCAGAAGTGCCGAGACAGGCAGATGGCACCAGAGGGTTTGGGGTCCAGGGCGCAAGTGGGCTAGCCCCTCCTCCCGGGAGTCGGGGAGGCCCCGCCTTCCTAGTGCCCAGGCCACGGCTCCGGGGAGAAACCCGCCATGGAGGGCACGCGGGAGGCCCTCTGCCTGAGGTGGCAGGTGTCACGCCAGGGCCACTGCAAGCCTGGCTCGGCTTGCCTGCTTTCTCCAAAGGAGGCTGGCCGACCAGCCGAACCTGGCACCTGGGCCAGGCCCCTTCCAAGGGGACGAGTTCCAGAGGCTAGAGCCCTGGGGGCGGCTGCCAAGTCTCCTGGGGCGTGTGCTGGGCCCCCGTCAGAGGAGGAAGCAGCCTGGTAAACGGTGTGCCAGGCCTGAGATCTGGAGGCCTCCCACAGCCGGGTCCCTGTCCTGCCCAGGCCCCCCGAGGGAGGACGATGGTCG
Source organism: Diceros bicornis minor (assembly GCF_020826845.1). Lineage (NCBI taxonomy): Eukaryota > Metazoa > Chordata > Mammalia > Perissodactyla > Rhinocerotidae > Diceros > Diceros bicornis. The sequence continues at coordinate 31,046 of NW_026691630.1, forward strand.
GGCAGTGGCGAGCGGGGTGGGGCTGGCGCCGAGCCTGCCCTTGGATGCCCCGGGGAAGGGCGCCGGGGGATGGGCTGCCCCTGGCCGGGTCTGAGGGACCGACCCAGCTCGGGGCTGTCGGGGGCAGAGAGAGAACCCCCCTCCGCCCTTTCCCTTCAGGTTCTTAGGGCTGGCCAAATCCTTCCCAAGACAGCTTGTCTGGAGAAAATCAGACCCAGCTGAAGAACATGTGTCCATGGGGGAAACCCGGGAAACTGAGTCTCCCCACACAATAGCAGAGATTCTCATCTTGCATCCTCTCCTGAGCTAATGACAAAGGTGGATGTCCCGGGTGGGCCTGTGGAATGGGAGAGGGGAGGAAGTCTATTGTCATGCAGAGGGACATGGAAAGACTTGTCTGAAGCTTATCCCCTGCACTGGGGTCAGGTCGGGAAGGGACGGCACAGAGGTGAGCAGGAACCAACCGGCCTCTCTGTGGTGGGGCTGGCCCCGGGGCAGGCGTGGGGGTGATGGCTGGAAGTGGGATGGCGCGTGAGTTGGCACCAGCCAGCGGTGGAGGCAGAGACTCAGAGGTCAGGGATCTCTCTCTCTGTCTCTGTCTCTGTCTCTCTCCCTCAGGGAGCTGAGCAGAGTAAGGTGGCGCCCCCTGCCCACCTCGCCTACCTCTCCATGGGCCCTTCTTTCTGTGGCCGCTCCGGGAGCCCTGCGGGCTTGGGTTCAACCCCCCACACACCGCACAGGCCAAGGGCGCATGCGCGACCGCCGGGGCCTAGGGCTGGCCCCGGGGGGTCGGGGGGTCCTCAGTGAAGGCCCCGCCCTCCCTCCAGTCTCTGACCCAGCTGCAGCTCTTCCATCGCCGCCCTTCTGGACTGGGCTTCAGCTGTCTCCCTCCCCTCCCCCACTCCCACTCAGCTTGCAGGCCGCTTCCCTGCCTTGAAAGCATTGCTCTGGCCCTGAGGGCCACAGACCTACTGGGCTTCAAGCTCAAGGCTCTGCCTGGGCCTGCTGCTTCGGCCAGGGGCTCATTTTTTCCTGGAAAGACAAAGCCATGGCCTCACCCCACGCCTGCACTTTGCCACGGCAAGCAGCCCAGATGTAGGAAAGGCTCTGTGGAGTCAGAAGTGCCGAGACAGGCAGATGGCACCAGAGGGTTTGGGGGCCAGGGCGCAAGTGGGCTAGCCCCTCCTCCCGGGAGTCGGGGAGGCCCGGCCTTCCTAGTGCCCAGGCCACGGCTCCGGGGAGAAACCCGCCATGGAGGGCACGCGGGAGGCCCTCTGCCTGAGGTGGCAGGTGTCACGCCAGGGCCACTGCAAGCCTGGCTCGGCTTGCCTGCTTTCTCCAAAGGAGGCTGGCCGACCAGCCGAACCTGGCACCTGGGCCAGGCCCCTTCCAAGGGGACGAGTTCCAGAGGCTAGAGCCCTGGGGGCGGCTGCCAAGTCTCCTGGGGCGTGTGCTGGGCCCCCGTCAGAGGAGGAAGCAGCCTGGTAAACGGTGTGCCAGGCCTGAGATCTGGAGGCCTCCCACAGCCGGGTCCCTGTCCTGCCCAGGCCCCCCGAGGGAGGACGATGGTCGGGCAGTGGCGAGCGGGGTGGGGCTGGCGCCGAGCCTGCCCTTGGATGCCCCGGGGAAGGGCGCCGGGGGATGGGCTGCCCCTGGCCGGGTCTGAGGGACCGACCCAGCTCGGGGCTGTCGGGGGCAGAGAGAGAACCCCCCTCCGCCCTTTCCCTTCAGGTTCTTAGGGCTGGCCAAATCCTTCCCAAGACAGCTTGTCTGGAGAAAATCAGACCCAGCTGAAGAACATGTGTCCATGGGGGAATCCCGGGAAACTGAGTCTCCCCACACAATAGCAGAGATTCTCATCTTGCATCCTCTCCTGAGCTAATGACAAAGGTGGATGTCCCGGGTGGGCCTGTGGAATGGGAGAGGGGAGGAAGTCTATTGTCATGCAGAGGGACATGGAAAGACTTGTCTGAAGCTTATCCCCTGCACTGGGGTCAGGTCGGGAAGGGACGGCACAGAGGTGAGCAGGAACCAACCGGCCTCTCTGTGGTGGGGCTGGCACCGGGGCAGGCGTGGGGGTGATGGCTGGAAGTGGGATGGCGCGTGAGTTGGCACCAGCCAGCGGTGGAGGCAGAGACTCAGAGGTCAGGGATCTCTCTCTCTGTCTCTGTCTCTGTCTCTCTCCCTCAGGGAGCTGAGGAGAGTAAGGTGGCGCCCCCTGCCCACCTCGCCTACCTCTCCATGGGCCCTTCTTTCTCTGGCCGCTCCGGGAGCCCTGCGGGCTTGGGTTCAACCCCCCACACACCGCACAGGCCAAGGGCGCATGCGCGACCGCCGGGGCCTAGGGCTGGCCTCGGGGGGGGGGGGGGGGTCCTCAGTGAAGGCCCCGCCCTCCCTCCAGGCTCTGACCCAGCTGCAGCTCTTCCATCGCCGCCCTTCTGGACTCGGCTTCAGCTGTCTCCCTCCCCTCCCCCACTCCCACTCAGCTTGCAGGCCGCTTCCCTGCCTTGAAAGCATTGCTCTGGCCCTGAGGGCCACAGACCTACTGGGCTTCCAGCTCAAGGCTCTGCCTGGGCCTGCTGCTTCGGCCAGGGGCTCATTTTTTCCTGGAAAGACAAAGCCATGGCCTCACCCCACGCCTGCACTTTGCCACGGCAGGCAGCCCAGATGTAGGAAAGGCTCTGTGGAGTCAGAAGTGCCGAGACAGGCAGATGGCACCAGAGGGTTTGGGGTCCAGGGCGCAAGTGGGCTAGCCCCTCCTCCCGGGAGTCGGGGAGGCCCCGCCTTCCTAGTGCCCAGGCCACGGCTCCGGGGAGAAACCCGCCATGGAGGGCACGCGGGAGGCCCTCTGCCTGAGGTGGCAGGTGTCACGCCAGGGCCACTGCAAGCCTGGCTCGGCTTGCCTGCTTTCTCCAAAGGAGGCTGGCCGACCAGCCGAACCTGGCACCTGGGCCAGGCCCCTTCCAAGGGGACGAGTTCCAGAGGCTAGAGCCCTGGGGGCGGCTGCCAAGTCTCCTGGGGCGTGTGCTGGGCCCCCGTCAGAGGAGGAAGCAGCCTGGTAAACGGTGTGCCAGGCCTGAGATCTGGAGGCCTCCCACAGCCGGGTCCCTGTCCTGCCCAGGCCCCCCGAGGGAGGACGATGGTCGGGCAGTGGCGAGCGGGGTGGGGCTGGCGCCGAGCCTGCCCTTGGATGCCCCGGGGAAGGGCGCCGGGGGATGGGCTGCCCCTGGCCGGGTCTGAGGGACCGACCCAGCTCGGGGCTGTCGGGGGCAGAGAGAGAACCCCCCTCCGCCCTTTCCCTTCAGGTTCTTAGGGCTGGCCAAATCCTTCCCAAGACAGCTTGTCTGGAGAAAATCAGACCCAGCTGAAGAACATGTGTCCATGGGGGAAACCCGGGAAACTGAGTCTCCCCACACAATAGCAGAGATTCTCATCTTGCATCCTCTCCTGAGCTAATGACAAAGGTGGATGTCCCGGGTGGGCCTGTGGAATGGGAGAGGGGAGGAAGTCTATTGTCATGCAGAGGGACATGGAAAGACTTGTCTGAAGCTTATCCCCTGCACTGGGGTCAGGTCGGGAAGGGACGGCACAGAGGTGAGCAGGAACCAACCGGCCTCTCTGTGGTGGGGCTGGCCCCGGGGCAGGCGTGGGGGTGATGGCTGGAAGTGGGATGGCGCGTGAGTTGGCACCAGCCAGCGGTGGAGGCAGAGACTCAGAGGTCAGGGATCTCTCTCTCTGTCTCTGTCTCTGTCTCTCTCCCTCAGGGAGCTGAGCAGAGTAAGGTGGCGCCCCCTGCCCACCTCGCCTACCTCTCCATGGGCCCTTCTTTCTCTGGCCGCTCCGGGAGCCCTGCGGGCTTGGGTTCAACCCCCCACACACCGCACAGGCCAAGGGCGCATGCGCGACCGCCGGGGCCTAGGGCTGGCCTCGGGGGGGGGGGGGGGGTCCTCAGTGAAGGCCCCGCCCTCCCTCCAGGCTCTGACCCAGCTGCAGCTCTTCCATCGCCGCCCTTCTGGACTCGGCTTCAGCTGTCTCCCTCCCCTCCCCCACTCCCACTCAGCTTGCAGGCCGCTTCCCTGCCTTGAAAGCATTGCTCTGGCCCTGAGGGCCACAGACCTACTGGGCTTCAAGCTCAAGGCTCTGCCTGGGCCTGCTGCTTCGGCCAGGGGCTCATTTTTTCCTGGAAAGACAAAGCCATGGCCTCACCCCACGCCTGCACTTTGCCACGGCAGGCAGCCCAGATGTAGGAAAGGCTCTGTGGAGTCAGAAGTGCCGAGACAGGCAGATGGCACCAGAGGGTTTGGGGGCCAGGGCGCAAGTGGGCTAGCCCCTCCTCCCGGGAGTCGGGGAGGCCCGGCCTTCCTAGTGCCCAGGCCACGGCTCCGGGGAGAAACCCGCCATGGAGGGCACGCGGGAGGCCCTCTGCCTGAGGTGGCAGGTGTCACGCCAGGGCCACTGCAAGCCTGGCTCGGCTTGCCTGCTTTCTCCAAAGGAGGCTGGCCGACCAGCCGAACCTGGCACCTGGGCCAGGCCCCTTCCAAGGGGACGAGTTCCAGAGGCTAGAGCCCTGGGGGCGGCTGCCAAGTCTCCTGGGGCGTGTGCTGGGCCCCCGTCAGAGGAGGAAGCAGCCTGGTAAACGGTGTGCCAGGCCTGAGATCTGGAGGCCTCCCACAGCCGGGTCCCTGTCCTGCCCAGGCCCCCCCGAGGGAGGACGATGGTCGGGCAGTGGCGAGCGGGGTGGGGCTGGCGCCGAGCCTGCCCTTGGATGCCCCGGGGAAGGGCGCCGGGGGATGGGCTGCCCCTGGCCGGGTCTGAGGGACCGACCCAGCTCGGGGCTGTCGGGGGCAGAGAGAGAACCCCCCTCCGCCCTTTCCCTTCAGGTTCTTAGGGCTGGCCAAATCCTTCCCAAGACAGCTTGTCTGGAGAAAATCAGACCCAGCTGAAGAACATGTGTCCATGGGGGAAACCCGGGAAACTGAGTCTCCCCACACAATAGCAGAGATTCTCATCTTGCATCCTCTCCTGAGCTAATGACAAAGGTGGATGTCCCGGGTGGGCCTGTGGAATGGGAGAGGGGAGGAAGTCTATTGTCATGCAGAGGGACATGGAAAGACTTGTCTGAAGCTTATCCCCTGCACTGGGGTCAGGTCGGGAAGGGACTGCACAGAGGTGAGCAGGAACCAACCGGCCTCTCAGTGGTGGGGCTGGCCCCGGGGCAGGCGTGGGGGTGATGGCTGGAAGTGGGATGGCGCGTGAGTTGGCACCAGCCAGCGGTGGAGGCAGAGACTCAGAGGTCAGGGATCTCTCTCTCTGTCTCTGTCTCTGTCTCTCTCCCTCAGGGAGCTGAGCAGAGTAAGGTGGCGCCCCCTGCCCACCTCGCCTACCTCTCCATGGGCCCTTCTTTCTCTGGCCGCTCCGGGAGCCCTGCGGGCTTGGGTTCAACCCCCCACACACCGCACAGGCCAAGGGCGCATGCGCGACCGCCGGGGCCTAGGGCTGGCCTCGGGGGGGGGGGGGGGTCCTCAGTGAAGGCCCCGCCCTCCCTCCAGGCTCTGACCCAGCTGCAGCTCTTCCATCGCCGCCCTTCTGGACTCGGCTTCAGCTGTCTCCCTCCCCTCCCCCACTCCCACTCAGCTTGCAGGCCGCTTCCCTGCCTTGAAAGCATTGCTCTGGCCCTGAGGGCCACAGACCTACTGGGCTTCAAGCTCAAGGCTCTGCCTGGGCCTGCTGCTTCGGCCAGGGGCTCATTTTTTTCCTGGAAAGACAAAGCCATGGCCTCACCCCACGCCTGCACTTTGCCACGGCAGGCAGCCCAGATGTAGGAAAGGCTCTGTGGAGTCAGAAGTGCCGAGACAGGCAGATGGCACCAGAGGGTTTGGGGGCCAGGGCGCAAGTGGGCTAGCCCCTCCTCCCGGGAGTCGGGGAGGCCCGGCCTTCCTAGTGCCCAGGCCACGGCTCCGGGGAGAAACCCGCCATGGAGGGCACGCGGGAGGCCCTCTGCCTGAGGTGGCAGGTGTCACGCCAGGGCCACTGCAAGCCTGGCTCGGCTTGCCTGCTTTCTCCAAAGGAGGCTGGCCGACCAGCCGAACCTGGCACCTGGGCCAGGCCCCTTCCAAGGGGACGAGTTCCAGAGGCTAGAGCCCTGGGGGCGGCTGCCAAGTCTCCTGGGGCGTGTGCTGGGCCCCCGTCAGAGGAGGAAGCAGCCTGGTAAACGGTGTGCCAGGCCTGAGATCTGGAGGCCTCCCACAGCCGGGTCCCTGTCCTGCCCAGGCCCCCCGAGGGAGGACGATGGTCGGGCAGTGGCGAGCGGGGTGGGGCTGGCGCCGAGCCTGCCCTTGGATGCCCCGGGGAAGGGCGCCGGGGGATGGGCTGCCCCTGGCCGGGTCTGAGGGACCGACCCAGCTCGGGGCTGTCGGGGGCAGAGAGAGAACCCCCCTCCGCCCTTTCCCTTCAGGTTCTTAGGGCTGGCCAAATCCTTCCCAAGACAGCTTGTCTGGAGAAAATCAGACCCAGCTGAAGAACATGTGTCCATGGGGGAAACCCGGGAAACTGAGTCTCCCCACACAATAGCAGAGATTCTCATCTTGCATCCTCTCCTGAGCTAATGACAAAGGTGGATGTCCCGGGTGGGCCTGTGGAATGGGAGAGGGGAGGAAGTCTATTGTCATGCAGAGGGACATGGAAAGACTTGTCTGAAGCTTATCCCCTGCACTGGGGTCAGGTCGGGAAGGGACGGCACAGAGGTGAGCAGGAACCAACCGGCCTCTCTGTGGTGGGGCTGGCCCCGGGGCAGGCGTGGGGGTGATGGCTGGAAGTGGGATGGCGCGTGAGTTGGCACCAGCCAGCGGTGGAGGCAGAGACTCAGAGGTCAGGGATCTCTCTCTCTGTCTCTGTCTCTGTCTCTCTCCCTCAGGGAGCTGAGCAGAGTAAGGTGGCGCCCCCTGCCCACCTCGCCTACCTCTCCATGGGCCCTTCTTTCTGTGGCCGCTCCGGGAGCCCTGCGGGCTTGGGTTCAACCCCCCACACACCGCACAGGCCAAGGGCGCATGCGCGACCGCCGGGGCCTAGGGCTGGCCTCGGGGGGGGGGGGGGTCCTCAGTGAAGGCCCCGCCCTCCCTCCAGGCTCTGACCCAGCTGCAGCTCTTCCATCGCCGCCCTTCTGGACTCGGCTTCAGCTGTCTCCCTCCCCTCCCCCACTCCCACTCAGCTTGCAGGCCGCTTCCCTGCCTTGAAAGCATTGCTCTGGCCCTGAGGGCCACAGACCTACTGGGCTTCAAGCTCAAGGCTCTGCCTGGGCCTGCTGCTTCGGCCAGGGGCTCATTTTTTCCTGGAAAGACAAAGCCATGGCCTCACCCCACGCCTGCACTTTGCCACGGCAGGCAGCCCAGATGTAGGAAAGGCTCTGTGGAGTCAGAAGTGCCGAGACAGGCAGATGGCACCAGAGGGTTTGGGGGCCAGGGCGCAAGTGGGCTAGCCCCTCCTCCCGGGAGTCGGGGAGGCCCGGCCTTCCTAGTGCCCAGGCCACGGCTCCGGGGAGAAACCCGCCATGGAGGGCACGCGGGAGGCCCTCTGCCTGAGGTGGCAGGTGTCACGCCAGGGCCACTGCAAGCCTGGCTCGGCTTGCCTGCTTTCTCCAAAGGAGGCTGGCCGACCAGCCGAACCTGGCACCTGGGCCAGGCCCCTTCCAAGGGGACGAGTTCCAGAGGCTAGAGCCCTGGGGGCGGCTGCCAAGTCTCCTGGGGCGTGTGCTGGGCCCCCGTCAGAGGAGGAAGCAGCCTGGTAAACGGTGTGCCAGGCCTGAGATCTGGAGGCCTCCCACAGCCGGGTCCCTGTCCTGCCCAGGCCCCCCGAGGGAGGACGATGGTCGGGCAGTGGCGAGCGGGGTGGGGCTGGCGCCGAGCCTGCCCTTGGATGCCCCGGGGAAGGGCGCCGGGGGATGGGCTGCCCCTGGCCGGGTCTGAGGGACCGACCCAGCTCGGGGCTGTCGGGGGCAGAGAGAGAACCCCCCTCCGCCCTTTCCCTTCAGGTTCTTAGGGCTGGCCAAATCCTTCCCAAGACAGCTTGTCTGGAGAAAATCAGACCCAGCTGAAGAACATGTGTCCATGGGGGAAACCCGGGAAACTGAGTCTCCCCACACAATAGCAGAGATTCTCATCTTGCATCCTCTCCTGAGCTAATGACAAAGGTGGATGTCCCGGGTGGGCCTGTGGAATGGGAGAGGGGAGGAAGTCTATTGTCATGCAGAGGGACATGGAAAGACTTGTCTGAAGCTTATCCCCTGCACTGGGGTCAGGTCGGGAAGGGACTGCACAGAGGTGAGCAGGAACCAACCGGCCTCTCTGTGGTGGGGCTGGCCCCGGGGCAGGCGTGGGGGTGATGGCTGGAAGTGGGATGGCGCGTGAGTTGGCACCAGCCAGCGGTGGAGGCAGAGACTCAGAGGTCAGGGATCTCTCTCTCTGTCTCTGTCTCTGTCTCTCTCCCTCAGGGAGCTGAGCAGAGTAAGGTGGCGCCCCCTGCCCACCTCGCCTACCTCTCCATGGGCCCTTCTTTCTCTGGCCGCTCCGGGAGCCCTGCGGGCTTGGGTTCAACCCCCCACACACCGCACAGGCCAAGGGCGCATGCGCGACCGCCGGGGCCTAGGGCTGGCCTCGGGGGGGGGGGGGGTCCTCAGTGAAGGCCCCGCCCTCCCTCCAGGCTCTGACCCAGCTGCAGCTCTTCCATCGCCGCCCTTCTGGACTCGGCTTCAGCTGTCTCCCTCCCCTCCCCCACTCCCACTCAGCTTGCAGGCCGCTTCCCTGCCTTGAAAGCATTGCTCTGGCCCTGAGGGCCACAGACCTACTGGGCTTCAAGCTCAAGGCTCTGCCTGGGCCTGCTGCTTCGGCCAGGGGCTCATTTTTTCCTGGAAAGACAAAGCCATGGCCTCACCCCACGCCTGCACTTTGCCACGGCAGGCAGCCCAGATGTAGGAAAGGCTCTGTGGAGTCAGAAGTGCCGAGACAGGCAGATGGCACCAGAGGGTTTGGGGGCCAGGGCGCAAGTGGGCTAGCCCCTCCTCCCGGGAGTCGGGGAGGCCCGGCCTTCCTAGTGCCCAGGCCACGGCTCCGGGGAGAAACCCGCCATGGAGGGCACGCGGGAGGCCCTCTGCCTGAGGTGGCAGGTGTCACGCCAGGGCCACTGCAAGCCTGGCTCGGCTTGCCTGCTTTCTCCAAAGGAGGCTGGCCGACCAGCCGAACCTGGCACCTGGGCCAGGCCCCTTCCAAGGGGACGAGTTCCAGAGGCTAGAGCCCTGGGGGCGGCTGCCAAGTCTCCTGGGGCGTGTGCTGGGCCCCCGTCAGAGGAGGAAGCAGCCTGGTAAACGGTGTGCCAGGCCTGAGATCTGGAGGCCTCCCACAGCCGGGTCCCTGTCCTGCCCAGGCCCCCCGAGGGAGGACGATGGTCGGGCAGTGGCGAGCGGGGTGGGGCTGGCGCCGAGCCTGCCCTTGGATGCCCCGGGGAAGGGCGCCGGGGGATGGGCTGCCCCTGGCCGGGTCTGAGGGACCGACCCAGCTCGGGGCTGTCGGGGGCAGAGAGAGAACCCCCCTCCGCCCTTTCCCTTCAGGTTCTTAGGGCTGGCCAAATCCTTCCCAAGACAGCTTGTCTGGAGAAAATCAGACCCAGCTGAAGAACATGTGTCCATGGGGGAAACCCGGGAAACTGAGTCTCCCCACACAATAGCAGAGATTCTCATCTTGCATCCTCTCCTGAGCTAATGACAAAGGTGGATGTCCCGGGTGGGCCTGTGGAATGGGAGAGGGGAGGAAGTCTATTGTCATGCAGAGGGACATGGAAAGACTTGTCTGAAGCTTATCCCCTGCACTGGGGTCAGGTCGGGAAGGGACGGCACAGAGGTGAGCAGGAACCAACCTGCCTCTCTGTGGTGGGGCTGGCCCCGGGGCAGGCGTGGGGGTGATGGCTGGAAGTGGGATGGCGCGTGAGTTGGCACCAGCCAGCGGTGGAGGCAGAGACTCAGAGGTCAGGGATCTCTCTCTCTGTCTCTGTCTCTGTCTCTCTCCCTCAGGGAGCTGAGCAGAGTAAGGTGGCGCCCCCTGCCCACCTCGCCTACCTCTCCATGGGCCCTTCTTTCTCTGGCCGCTCCGGGAGCCCTGCGGGCTTGGGTTCAACCCCCCACACACCGCACAGGCCAAGGGCGCATGCGCGACCGCCGGGGCCTAGGGCTGGCCTGGGGGGGGGGGGTCCTCAGTGAAGGCCCCGCCCTCCCTCCAGGCTCTGACCCAGCTGCAGCTCTTCCATCGCCGCCCTTCTGGACTCGGCTTCAGCTGTCTCCCTCCCCTCCCCCACTCCCACTCAGCTTGCAGGCCGCTTCCCTGCCTTGAAAGCATTGCTCTGGCCCTGAGGGCCACAGACCTACTGGGCTTCCAGCTCAAGGCTCTGCCTGGGCCTGCTGCTTCGGCCAGGGGCTCATTTTTTCCTGGAAAGACAAAGCCATGGCCTCACCCCACGCCTGCACTTTGCCACGGCAGGCAGCCCAGATGTAGGAAAGGCTCTGTGGAGTCAGAAGTGCCGAGACAGGCAGATGGCACCAGAGGGTTTGGGGTCCAGGGCGCAAGTGGGCTAGCCCCTCCTCCCGGGAGTCGGGGAGGCCCCGCCTTCCTAGTGCCCAGGCCACGGCTCCGGGGAGAAACCCGCCATGGAGGGCACGCGGGAGGCCCTCTGCCTGAGGTGGCAGGTGTCACGCCAGGGCCACTGCAAGCCTGGCTCGGCTTGCCTGCTTTCTCCAAAGGAGGCTGGCCGACCAGCCGAACCTGGCACCTGGGCCAGGCCCCTTCCAAGGGGACGAGTTCCAGAGGCTAGAGCCCTGGGGGCGGCTGCCAAGTCTCCTGGGGCGTGTGCTGGGCCCCCGTCAGAGGAGGAAGCAGCCTGGTAAACGGTGTGCCAGGCCTGAGATCTGGAGGCCTCCCACAGCCGGGTCCCTGTCCTGCCCAGGCCCCCCGAGGGAGGACGATGGTCGGGCAGTGGCGAGCGGGGTGGGGCTGGCGCCGAGCCTGCCCTTGGATGCCCCGGGGAAGGGCGCCGGGGGATGGGCTGCCCCTGGCCGGGTCTGAGGGACCGACCCAGCTCGGGGCTGTCGGGGGCAGAGAGAGAACCCCCCTCCGCCCTTTCCCTTCAGGTTCTTAGGGCTGGCCAAATCCTTCCCAAGACAGCTTGTCTGGAGAAAATCAGACCCAGCTGAAGAACATGTGTCCATGGGGGAAACCCGGGAAACTGAGTCTCCCCACACAATAGCAGAGATTCTCATCTTGCATCCTCTCCTGAGCTAATGACAAAGGTGGATGTCCCGGGTGGGCCTGTGGAATGGGAGAGGGGAGGAAGTCTATTGTCATGCAGAGGGACATGGAAAGACTTGTCTGAAGCTTATCCCCTGCACTGGGGTCAGGTCGGGAAGGGACTGCACAGAGGTGAGCAGGAACCAACCGGCCTCTCTGTGGTGGGGCTGGCCCCGGGGCAGGCGTGGGGGTGATGGCTGGAAGTGGGATGGCGCGTGAGTTGGCACCAGCCAGCGGTGGAGGCAGAGACTCAGAGGTCAGGGATCTCTCTCTCTGTCTCTGTCTCTGTCTCTCTCCCTCAGGGAGCTGAGCAGAGTAAGGTGGCGCCCCCTGCCCACCTCGCCTACCTCTCCATGGGCCCTTCTTTCTCTGGCCGCTCCGGGAGCCCTGCGGGCTTGGGTTCAACCCCCCACACACCGCACAGGCCAAGGGCGCATGCGCGACCGCCGGGGCCTAGGGCTGGCCTCGGGGGGGGGGGGGGGTCCTCAGTGAAGGCCCCGCCCTCCCTCCAGGCTCTGACCCAGCTGCAGCTCTTCCATCGCCGCCCTTCTGGACTCGGCTTCAGCTGTCTCCCTCCCCTCCCCCACTCCCACTCAGCTTGCAGGCCGCTTCCCTGCCTTGAAAGCATTGCTCTGGCCCTGAGGGCCACAGACCTACTGGGCTTCAAGCTCAAGGCTCTGCCTGGGCCTGCTGCTTCGGCCAGGGGCTCATTTTTTTCCTGGAAAGACAAAGCCATGGCCTCACCCCACGCCTGCACTTTGCCACGGCAGGCAGCCCAGGTGTAGGAAAGGCTCTGTGGAGTCAGAAGTGCCGAGACAGGCAGATGGCACCAGAGGGTTTGGGGGCCAGGGCGCAAGTGGGCTAGCCCCTCCTCCCGGGAGTCGGGGAGGCCCGGCCTTCCTAGTGCCCAGGCCACGGCTCCGGGGAGAAACCCGCCATGGAGGGCACGCGGGAGGCCCTCTGCCTGAGGTGGCAGGTGTCACGCCAGGGCCACTGCAAGCCTGGCTCGGCTTGCCTGCTTTCTCCAAAGGAGGCTGGCCGACCAGCCGAACCTGGCACCTGGGCCAGGCCCCTTCCAAGGGGACGAGTTCCAGAGGCTAGAGCCCTGGGGGCGGCTGCCAAGTCTCCTGGGGCGTGTGCTGGGCCCCCGTCAGAGGAGGAAGCAGCCTGGTAAACGGTGTGCCAGGCCTGAGATCTGGAGGCCTCCCACAGCCGGGTCCCTGTCCTGCCCAGGCCCCCCGAGGGAGGACGATGGTCGGGCAGTGGCGAGCGGGGTGGGGCTGGCGCCGAGCCTGCCCTTGGATGCCCCGGGGAAGGGCGCCGGGGGATGGGCTGCCCCTGGCCGGGTCTGAGGGACCGACCCAGCTCGGGGCTGTCGGGGGCAGAGAGAGAACCCCCCTCCGCCCTTTCCCTTCAGGTTCTTAGGGCTGGCCAAATCCTTCCCAAGACAGCTTGTCTGGAGAAAATCAGACCCAGCTGAAGAACATGTGTCCATGGGGGAAACCCGGGAAACTGAGTCTCCCCACACAATAGCAGAGATTCTCATCTTGCATCCTCTCCTGAGCTAATGACAAAGGTGGATGTCCCGGGTGGGCCTGTGGAATGGGAGAGGGGAGGAAGTCTATTGTCATGCAGAGGGACATGGAAAGACTTGTCTGAAGCTTATCCCCTGCACTGGGGTCAGGTCGGGAAGGGACTGCACAGAGGTGAGCAGGAACCAACCGGCCTCTCTGTGGTGGGGCTGGCCCCGGGGCAGGCGTGGGGGTGATGGCTGGAAGTGGGATGGCGCGTGAGTTGGCACCAGCCAGCGGTGGAGGCAGAGACTCAGAGGTCAGGGATCTCTCTCTCTGTCTCTGTCTCTGTCTCTCTCCCTCAGGGAGCTGAGCAGAGTAAGGTGGCGCCCCCTGCCCACCTCGCCTACCTCTCCATGGGCCCTTCTTTCTCTGGCCGCTCCGGGAGCCCTGCGGGCTTGGGTTCAACCCCCCACACACCGCACAGGCCAAGGGCGCATGCGCGACCGCCGGGGCCTAGGGCTGGCCTCGGGGGGGGGGGGGGTCCTCAGTGAAGGCCCCGCCCTCCCTCCAGGCTCTGACCCAGCTGCAGCTCTTCCATCGCCGCCCTTCTGGACTCGGCTTCAGCTGTCTCCCTCCCCTCCCCCACTCCCACTCAGCTTGCAGGCCGCTTCCCTGCCTTGAAAGCATTGCTCTGGCCCTGAGGGCCACAGACCTACTGGGCTTCAAGCTCAAGGCTCTGCCTGGGCCTGCTGCTTCGGCCAGGGGCTCATTTTTTTCCTGGAAAGACAAAGCCATGGCCTCACCCCACGCCTGCACTTTGCCACGGCAGGCAGCCCAGGTGTAGGAAAGGCTCTGTGGAGTCAGAAGTGCCGAGACAGGCAGATGGCACCAGAGGGTTTGGGGGCCAGGGCGCAAGTGGGCTAGCCCCTCCTCCCGGGAGTCGGGGAGGCCCGGCCTTCCTAGTGCCCAGGCCACGGCTCCGGGGAGAAACCCGCCATGGAGGGCACGCGGGAGGCCCTCTGCCTGAGGTGGCAGGTGTCACGCCAGGGCCACTGCAAGCCTGGCTCGGCTTGCCTGCTTTCTCCAAAGGAGGCTGGCCGACCAGCCGAACCTGGCACCTGGGCCAGGCCCCTTCCAAGGGGACGAGTTCCAGAGGCTAGAGCCCTGGGGGCGGCTGCCAAGTCTCCTGGGGCGTGTGCTGGGCCCCCGTCAGAGGAGGAAGCAGCCTGGTAAACGGTGTGCCAGGCCTGAGATCTGGAGGCCTCCCACAGCCGGGTCCCTGTCCTGCCCAGGCCCCCTGAGGGAGGACGATGGTCGGGCAGTGGCGAGCGGGGTGGGGCTGGCGCCGAGCCTGCCCTTGGATGCCCCGGGGAAGGGCGCCGGGGGATGGGCTGCCCCTGGCCGGGTCTGAGGGACCGACCCAGCTCGGGGCTGTCGGGGGCAGAGAGAGAACCCCCCTCCGCCCTTTCCCTTCAGGTTCTTAGGGCTGGCCAAATCCTTCCCAAGACAGCTTGTCTGGAGAAAATCAGACCCAGCTGAAGAACATGTGTCCATGGGGGAAACCCGGGAAACTGAGTCTCCCCACACAATAGCAGAGATTCTCATCTTGCATCCTCTCCTGAGCTAATGACAAAGGTGGATGTCCCGGGTGGGCCTGTGGAATGGGAGAGGGGAGGAAGTCTATTGTCATGCAGAGGGACATGGAAAGACTTGTCTGAAGCTTATCCCCTGCACTGGGGTCAGGTCGGGAAGGGACGGCACAGAGGTGAGCAGGAAGCAACCGGCCTCTCTGTGGTGGGGCTGGCACCGGGGCAGGCGTGGGGGTGATGGCTGGAAGTGGGATGGCGCGTGAGTTGGCACCAGCCAGCGGTGGAGGCAGAGACTCAGAGGTCAGGGATCTCTCTCTCTGTCTCTGTCTCTGTCTCTCTCCCTCAGGGAGCTGAGCAGAGTAAGGTGGCGCCCCCTGCCCACCTCGCCTACCTCTCCATGGGCCCTTCTTTCTCTGGCCGCTCCGGGAGCCCTGCGGGCTTGGGTTCAACCCCCCACACACCGCACAGGCCAAGGGCGCATGCGCGACCGCCGGGGCCTAGGGCTGGCCTCGGGGGGGGGGGGGGGTCCTCAGTGAAGGCCCCGCCCTCCCTCCAGGCTCTGACCCAGCTGCAGCTCTTCCATCGCCGCCCTTCTGGACTCGGCTTCAGCTGTCTCCCTCCCCTCCCCCACTCCCACTCAGCTTGCAGGCCGCTTCCCTGCCTTGAAAGCATTGCTCTGGCCCTGAGGGCCACAGACCTACTGGGCTTCAAGCTCAAGGCTCTGCCTGGGCCTGCTGCTTCGGCCAGGGGCTCATTTTTTTCCTGGAAAGACAAAGCCATGGCCTCACCCCACGCCTGCACTTTGCCACGGCAGGCAGCCCAGGTGTAGGAAAGGCTCTGTGGAGTCAGAAGTGCCGAGACAGGCAGATGGCACCAGAGGGTTTGGGGGCCAGGGCGCAAGTGGGCTAGCCCCTCCTCCCGGGAGTCGGGGAGGCCCGGCCTTCCTAGTGCCCAGGCCACGGCTCCGGGGAGAAACCCGCCATGGAGGGCACGCGGGAGGCCCTCTGCCTGAGGTGGCAGGTGTCACGCCAGGGCCACTGCAAGCCTGGCTCGGCTTGCCTGCTTTCTCCAAAGGAGGCTGGCCGACCAGCCGAACCTGGCACCTGGGCCAGGCCCCTTCCAAGGGGACGAGTTCCAGAGGCTAGAGCCCTGGGGGCGGCTGCCAAGTCTCCTGGGGCGTGTGCTGGGCCCCCGTCAGAGGAGGAAGCAGCCTGGTAAACGGTGTGCCAGGCCTGAGATCTGGAGGCCTCCCACAGCCGGGTCCCTGTCCTGCCCAGGCCCCCCGAGGGAGGACGATGGTCGGGCAGTGGCGAGCGGGGTGGGGCTGGCGCCGAGCCTGCCCTTGGATGCCCCGGGGAAGGGCGCCGGGGGATGGGCTGCCCCTGGCCGGGTCTGAGGGACCGACCCAGCTCGGGGCTGTCGGGGGCAGAGAGAGAACCCCCCTCCGCCCTTTCCCTTCAGGTTCTTAGGGCTGGCCAAATCCTTCCCAAGACAGCTTGTCTGGAGAAAATCAGACCCAGCTGAAGAACATGTGTCCATGGGGGAAACCCGGGAAACTGAGTCTCCCCACACAATAGCAGAGATTCTCATCTTGCATCCTCTCCTGAGCTAATGACAAAGGTGGATGTCCCGGGTGGGCCTGTGGAATGGGAGAGGGGAGGAAGTCTATTGTCATGCAGAGGGACATGGAAAGACTTGTCTGAAGCTTATCCCCTGCACTGGGGTCAGGTCGGGAAGGGACGGCACAGAGGTGAGCAGGAACCAACCGGCCTCTCTGTGGTGGGGCTGGCACCGGGGCAGGCGTGGGGGTGATGGCTGGAAGTGGGATGGCGCGTGAGTTGGCACCAGCCAGCGGTGGAGGCAGAGACTCAGAGGTCAGGGATCTCTCTCTCTGTCTCTGTCTCTGTCTCTCTCCCTCAGGGAGCTGAGGAGAGTAAGGTGGCGCCCCCTGCCCACCTCGCCTACCTCTCCATGGGCCCTTCTTTCTCTGGCCGCTCCGGGAGCCCTGCGGGCTTGGGTTCAACCCCCCACACACCGCACAGGCCAAGGGCGCATGCGCGACCGCCGGGGCCTAGGGCTGGCCTCGGGGGGGGGGGGGGGTCCTCAGTGAAGGCCCCGCCCTCCCTCCAGGCTCTGACCCAGCTGCAGCTCTTCCATCGCCGCCCTTCTGGACTCGGCTTCAGCTGTCTCCCTCCCCTCCCCCACTCCCACTCAGCTTGCAGGCCGCTTCCCTGCCTTGAAAGCATTGCTCTGGCCCTGAGGGCCACAGACCTACTGGGCTTCCAGCTCA
Source organism: Diceros bicornis minor (assembly GCF_020826845.1). Lineage (NCBI taxonomy): Eukaryota > Metazoa > Chordata > Mammalia > Perissodactyla > Rhinocerotidae > Diceros > Diceros bicornis. The sequence continues at coordinate 47,763 of NW_026691630.1, forward strand.
AGGCTCTGCCTGGGCCTGCTGCTTCGGCCAGGGGCTCATTTTTTCCTGGAAAGACAAAGCCATGGCCTCACCCCACGCCTGCACTTTGCCACGGCAGGCAGCCCAGATGTAGGAAAGGCTCTGTGGAGTCAGAAGTGCCGAGACAGGCAGATGGCACCAGAGGGTTTGGGGTCCAGGGCGCAAGTGGGCTAGCCCCTCCTCCCGGGAGTCGGGGAGGCCCCGCCTTCCTAGTGCCCAGGCCACGGCTCCGGGGAGAAACCCGCCATGGAGGGCACGCGGGAGGCCCTCTGCCTGAGGTGGCAGGTGTCACGCCAGGGCCACTGCAAGCCTGGCTCGGCTTGCCTGCTTTCTCCAAAGGAGGCTGGCCGACCAGCCGAACCTGGCACCTGGGCCAGGCCCCTTCCAAGGGGACGAGTTCCAGAGGCTAGAGCCCTGGGGGCGGCTGCCAAGTCTCCTGGGGCGTGTGCTGGGCCCCCGTCAGAGGAGGAAGCAGCCTGGTAAACGGTGTGCCAGGCCTGAGATCTGGAGGCCTCCCACAGCCGGGTCCCTGTCCTGCCCAGGCCCCCCGAGGGAGGACGATGGTCGGGCAGTGGCGAGCGGGGTGGGGCTGGCGCCGAGCCTGCCCTTGGATGCCCCGGGGAAGGGCGCCGGGGGATGGGCTGCCCCTGGCCGGGTCTGAGGGACCGACCCAGCTCGGGGCTGTCGGGGGCAGAGAGAGAACCCCCCTCCGCCCTTTCCCTTCAGGTTCTTAGGGCTGGCCAAATCCTTCCCAAGACAGCTTGTCTGGAGAAAATCAGACCCAGCTGAAGAACATGTGTCCATGGGGGAAACCCGGGAAACTGAGTCTCCCCACACAATAGCAGAGATTCTCATCTTGCATCCTCTCCTGAGCTAATGACAAAGGTGGATGTCCCGGGTGGGCCTGTGGAATGGGAGAGGGGAGGAAGTCTATTGTCATGCAGAGGGACATGGAAAGACTTGTCTGAAGCTTATCCCCTGCACTGGGGTCAGGTCGGGAAGGGACTGCACAGAGGTGAGCAGGAACCAACCGGCCTCTCTGTGGTGGGGCTGGCCCCGGGGCAGGCGTGGGGGGTGATGGCTGGAAGTGGGATGGCGCGTGAGTTGGCACCAGCCAGCGGTGGAGGCAGAGACTCAGAGGTCAGGGATCTCTCTCTCTGTCTCTGTCTCTGTCTCTCTCCCTCAGGGAGCTGAGCAGAGTAAGGTGGCGCCCCCTGCCCACCTCGCCTACCTCTCCATGGGCCCTTCTTTCTCTGGCCGCTCCGGGAGCCCTGCGGGCTTGGGTTCAACCCCCCACACACCGCACAGGCCAAGGGCGCATGCGCGACCGCCGGGGCCTAGGGCTGGCCTCGGGGGGGGGGGGGGGTCCTCAGTGAAGGCCCCGCCCTCCCTCCAGGCTCTGACCCAGCTGCAGCTCTTCCATCGCCGCCCTTCTGGACTCGGCTTCAGCTGTCTCCCTCCCCTCCCCCACTCCCACTCAGCTTGCAGGCCGCTTCCCTGCCTTGAAAGCATTGCTCTGGCCCTGAGGGCCACAGACCTACTGGGCTTCAAGCTCAAGGCTCTGCCTGGGCCTGCTGCTTCGGCCAGGGGCTCATTTTTTTCCTGGAAAGACAAAGCCATGGCCTCACCCCACGCCTGCACTTTGCCACGGCAGGCAGCCCAGATGTAGGAAAGGCTCTGTGGAGTCAGAAGTGCCGAGACAGGCAGATGGCACCAGAGGGTTTGGGGGCCAGGGCGCAAGTGGGCTAGCCCCTCCTCCCGGGAGTCGGGGAGGCCCGGCCTTCCTAGTGCCCAGGCCACGGCTCCGGGGAGAAACCCGCCATGGAGGGCACGCGGGAGGCCCTCTGCCTGAGGTGGCAGGTGTCACGCCAGGGCCACTGCAAGCCTGGCTCGGCTTGCCTGCTTTCTCCAAAGGAGGCTGGCCGACCAGCCGAACCTGGCACCTGGGCCAGGCCCCTTCCAAGGGGACGAGTTCCAGAGGCTAGAGCCCTGGGGGCGGCTGCCAAGTCTCCTGGGGCGTGTGCTGGGCCCCCGTCAGAGGAGGAAGCAGCCTGGTAAACGGTGTGCCAGGCCTGAGATCTGGAGGCCTCCCACAGCCGGGTCCCTGTCCTGCCCAGGCCCCCCGAGGGAGGACGATGGTCGGGCAGTGGCGAGCGGGGTGGGGCTGGCGCCGAGCCTGCCCTTGGATGCCCCGGGGAAGGGCGCCGGGGGATGGGCTGCCCCTGGCCGGGTCTGAGGGACCGACCCAGCTCGGGGCTGTCGGGGGCAGAGAGAGAACCCCCCTCCGCCCTTTCCCTTCAGGTTCTTAGGGCTGGCCAAATCCTTCCCAAGACAGCTTGTCTGGAGAAAATCAGACCCAGCTGAAGAACATGTGTCCATGGGGGAAACCCGGGAAACTGAGTCTCCCCACACAATAGCAGAGATTCTCATCTTGCATCCTCTCCTGAGCTAATGACAAAGGTGGATGTCCCGGGTGGGCCTGTGGAATGGGAGAGGGGAGGAAGTCTATTGTCATGCAGAGGGACATGGAAAGACTTGTCTGAAGCTTATCCCCTGCACTGGGGTCAGGTCGGGAAGGGACGGCACAGAGGTGAGCAGGAACCAACCGGCCTCTCTGTGGTGGGGCTGGCCCCGGGGCAGGCGTGGGGGTGATGGCTGGAAGTGGGATGGCGCGTGAGTTGGCACCAGCCAGCGGTGGAGGCAGAGACTCAGAGGTCAGGGATCTCTCTCTCTGTCTCTGTCTCTGTCTCTCTCCCTCAGGGAGCTGAGCAGAGTAAGGTGGCGCCCCCTGCCCACCTCGCCTACCTCTCCATGGGCCCTTCTTTCTCTGGCCGCTCCGGGAGCCCTGCGGGCTTGGGTTCAACCCCCCACACACCGCACAGGCCAAGGGCGCATGCGCGACCGCCGGGGCCTAGGGCTGGCCTCGGGGGGGGGGGGGGTCCTCAGTGAAGGCCCCGCCCTCCCTCCAGGCTCTGACCCAGCTGCAGCTCTTCCATCGCCGCCCTTCTGGACTCGGCTTCAGCTGTCTCCCTCCCCTCCCCCACTCCCACTCAGCTTGCAGGCCGCTTCCCTGCCTTGAAAGCATTGCTCTGGCCCTGAGGGCCACAGACCTACTGGGCTTCAAGCTCAAGGCTCTGCCTGGGCCTGCTGCTTCGGCCAGGGGCTCATTTTTTCCTGGAAAGACAAAGCCATGGCCTCACCCCACGCCTGCACTTTGCCACGGCAGGCAGCCCAGATGTAGGAAAGGCTCTGTGGAGTCAGAAGTGCCGAGACAGGCAGATGGCACCAGAGGGTTTGGGGGCCAGGGCGCAAGTGGGCTAGCCCCTCCTCCCGGGAGTCGGGGAGGCCCGGCCTTCCTAGTGCCCAGGCCACGGCTCCGGGGAGAAACCCGCCATGGAGGGCACGCGGGAGGCCCTCTGCCTGAGGTGGCAGGTGTCACGCCAGGGCCACTGCAAGCCTGGCTCGGCTTGCCTGCTTTCTCCAAAGGAGGCTGGCCGACCAGCCGAACCTGGCACCTGGGCCAGGCCCCTTCCAAGGGGACGAGTTCCAGAGGCTAGAGCCCTGGGGGCGGCTGCCAAGTCTCCTGGGGCGTGTGCTGGGCCCCCGTCAGAGGAGGAAGCAGCCTGGTAAACGGTGTGCCAGGCCTGAGATCTGGAGGCCTCCCACAGCCGGGTCCCTGTCCTGCCCAGGCCCCCCGAGGGAGGACGATGGTCGGGCAGTGGCGAGCGGGGTGGGGCTGGCGCCGAGCCTGCCCTTGGATGCCCCGGGGAAGGGCGCCGGGGGATGGGCTGCCCCTGGCCGGGTCTGAGGGACCGACCCAGCTCGGGGCTGTCGGGGGCAGAGAGAGAACCCCCCTCCGCCCTTTCCCTTCAGGTTCTTAGGGCTGGCCAAATCCTTCCCAAGACAGCTTGTCTGGAGAAAATCAGACCCAGCTGAAGAACATGTGTCCATGGGGGAAACCCGGGAAACTGAGTCTCCCCACACAATAGCAGAGATTCTCATCTTGCATCCTCTCCTGAGCTAATGACAAAGGTGGATGTCCCGGGTGGGCCTGTGGAATGGGAGAGGGGAGGAAGTCTATTGTCATGCAGAGGGACATGGAAAGACTTGTCTGAAGCTTATCCCCTGCACTGGGGTCAGGTCGGGAAGGGACTGCACAGAGGTGAGCAGGAACCAACCGGCCTCTCTGTGGTGGGGCTGGCCCCGGGGCAGGCGTGGGGGTGATGGCTGGAAGTGGGATGGCGCGTGAGTTGGCACCAGCCAGCGGTGGAGGCAGAGACTCAGAGGTCAGGGATCTCTCTCTCTGTCTCTGTCTCTGTCTCTCTCCCTCAGGGAGCTGAGCAGAGTAAGGTGGCGCCCCCTGCCCACCTCGCCTACCTCTCCATGGGCCCTTCTTTCTCTGGCCGCTCCGGGAGCCCTGCGGGCTTGGGTTCAACCCCCCACACACCGCACAGGCCAAGGGCGCATGCGCGACCGCCGGGGCCTAGGGCTGGCCTCGGGGGGGGGGGGGGTCCTCAGTGAAGGCCCCGCCCTCCCTCCAGGCTCTGACCCAGCTGCAGCTCTTCCATCGCCGCCCTTCTGGACTCGGCTTCAGCTGTCTCCCTCCCCTCCCCCACTCCCACTCAGCTTGCAGGCCGCTTCCCTGCCTTGAAAGCATTGCTCTGGCCCTGAGGGCCACAGACCTACTGGGCTTCAAGCTCAAGGCTCTGCCTGGGCCTGCTGCTTCGGCCAGGGGCTCATTTTTTCCTGGAAAGACAAAGCCATGGCCTCACCCCACGCCTGCACTTTGCCACGGCAGGCAGCCCAGATGTAGGAAAGGCTCTGTGGAGTCAGAAGTGCCGAGACAGGCAGATGGCACCAGAGGGTTTGGGGGCCAGGGCGCAAGTGGGCTAGCCCCTCCTCCCGGGAGTCGGGGAGGCCCGGCCTTCCTAGTGCCCAGGCCACGGCTCCGGGGAGAAACCCGCCATGGAGGGCACGCGGGAGGCCCTCTGCCTGAGGTGGCAGGTGTCACGCCAGGGCCACTGCAAGCCTGGCTCGGCTTGCCTGCTTTCTCCAAAGGAGGCTGGCCGACCAGCCGAACCTGGCACCTGGGCCAGGCCCCTTCCAAGGGGACGAGTTCCAGAGGCTAGAGCCCTGGGGGCGGCTGCCAAGTCTCCTGGGGCGTGTGCTGGGCCCCCGTCAGAGGAGGAAGCAGCCTGGTAAACGGTGTGCCAGGCCTGAGATCTGGAGGCCTCCCACAGCCGGGTCCCTGTCCTGCCCAGGCCCCCCGAGGGAGGACGATGGTCGGGCAGTGGCGAGCGGGGTGGGGCTGGCGCCGAGCCTGCCCTTGGATGCCCCGGGGAAGGGCGCCGGGGGATGGGCTGCCCCTGGCCGGGTCTGAGGGACCGACCCAGCTCGGGGCTGTCGGGGGCAGAGAGAGAACCCCCCTCCGCCCTTTCCCTTCAGGTTCTTAGGGCTGGCCAAATCCTTCCCAAGACAGCTTGTCTGGAGAAAATCAGACCCAGCTGAAGAACATGTGTCCATGGGGGAAACCCGGGAAACTGAGTCTCCCCACACAATAGCAGAGATTCTCATCTTGCATCCTCTCCTGAGCTAATGACAAAGGTGGATGTCCCGGGTGGGCCTGTGGAATGGGAGAGGGGAGGAAGTCTATTGTCATGCAGAGGGACATGGAAAGACTTGTCTGAAGCTTATCCCCTGCACTGGGGTCAGGTCGGGAAGGGACGGCACAGAGGTGAGCAGGAACCAACCGGCCTCTCTGTGGTGGGGCTGGCCCCGGGGCAGGCGTGGGGGTGATGGCTGGAAGTGGGATGGCGCGTGAGTTGGCACCAGCCAGCGGTGGAGGCAGAGACTCAGAGGTCAGGGATCTCTCTCTCTGTCTCTGTCTCTGTCTCTCTCCCTCAGGGAGCTGAGCAGAGTAAGGTGGCGCCCCCTGCCCACCTCGCCTACCTCTCCATGGGCCCTTCTTTCTGTGGCCGCTCCGGGAGCCCTGCGGGCTTGGGTTCAACCCCCCACACACCGCACAGGCCAAGGGCGCATGCGCGACCGCCGGGGCCTAGGGCTGGCCCCGGGGGGTCGGGGGGTCCTCAGTGAAGGCCCCGCCCTCCCTCCAGTCTCTGACCCAGCTGCAGCTCTTCCATCGCCGCCCTTCTGGACTGGGCTTCAGCTGTCTCCCTCCCCTCCCCCACTCCCACTCAGCTTGCAGGCCGCTTCCCTGCCTTGAAAGCATTGCTCTGGCCCTGAGGGCCACAGACCTACTGGGCTTCAAGCTCAAGGCTCTGCCTGGGCCTGCTGCTTCGGCCAGGGGCTCATTTTTTCCTGGAAAGACAAAGCCATGGCCTCACCCCACGCCTGCACTTTGCCACGGCAGGCAGCCCAGATGTAGGAAAGGCTCTGTGGAGTCAGAAGTGCCGAGACAGGCAGATGGCACCAGAGGGTTTGGGGGCCAGGGCGCAAGTGGGCTAGCCCCTCCTCCCGGGAGTCGGGGAGGCCCGGCCTTCCTAGTGCCCAGGCCACGGCTCCGGGGAGAAACCCGCCATGGAGGGCACGCGGGAGGCCCTCTGCCTGAGGTGGCAGGTGTCACGCCAGGGCCACTGCAAGCCTGGCTCGGCTTGCCTGCTTTCTCCAAAGGAGGCTGGCCGACCAGCCGAACCTGGCACCTGGGCCAGGCCCCTTCCAAGGGGACGAGTTCCAGAGGCTAGAGCCCTGGGGGCGGCTGCCAAGTCTCCTGGGGCGTGTGCTGGGCCCCCGTCAGAGGAGGAAGCAGCCTGGTAAACGGTGTGCCAGGCCTGAGATCTGGAGGCCTCCCACAGCCGGGTCCCTGTCCTGCCCAGGCCCCCCGAGGGAGGACGATGGTCGGGCAGTGGCGAGCGGGGTGGGGCTGGCGCCGAGCCTGCCCTTGGATGCCCCGGGGAAGGGCGCCGGGGGATGGGCTGCCCCTGGCCGGGTCTGAGGGACCGACCCAGCTCGGGGCTGTCGGGGGCAGAGAGAGAACCCCCCTCCGCCCTTTCCCTTCAGGTTCTTAGGGCTGGCCAAATCCTTCCCAAGACAGCTTGTCTGGAGAAAATCAGACCCAGCTGAAGAACATGTGTCCATGGGGGAAACCCGGGAAACTGAGTCTCCCCACACAATAGCAGAGATTCTCATCTTGCATCCTCTCCTGAGCTAATGACAAAGGTGGATGTCCCGGGTGGGCCTGTGGAATGGGAGAGGGGAGGAAGTCTATTGTCATGCAGAGGGACATGGAAAGACTTGTCTGAAGCTTATCCCCTGCACTGGGGTCAGGTCGGGAAGGGACGGCACAGAGGTGAGCAGGAACCAACCGGCCTCTCTGTGGTGGGGCTGGCCCCGGGGCAGGCGTGGGGGTGATGGCTGGAAGTGGGATGGCGCGTGAGTTGGCACCAGCCAGCGGTGGAGGCAGAGACTCAGAGGTCAGGGATCTCTCTCTGTCTCTGTCTCTGTCTCTCTCCCTCAGGGAGCTGAGGAGAGTAAGGTGGCGCCCCCTGCCCACCTCGCCTACCTCTCCATGGGCCCTTCTTTCTCTGGCCGCTCCGGGAGCCCTGCGGGCTTGGGTTCAACCCCCCACACACCGCACAGGCCAAGGGCGCATGCGCGACCGCCGGGGCCTAGGGCTGGCCTCGGGGGGGGGGGGGGGGGTCCTCAGTGAAGGCCCCGCCCTCCCTCCAGGCTCTGACCCAGCTGCAGCTCTTCCATCGCCGCCCTTCTGGACTCGGCTTCAGCTGTCTCCCTCCCCTCCCCCACTCCCACTCAGCTTGCAGGCCGCTTCCCTGCCTTGAAAGCATGGCTCTGGCCCTGAGGGCCACAGACCTACTGGGCTTCAAGCTCAAGGCTCTGCCTGGGCCTGCTGCTTCGGCCAGGGGCTCATTTTTTCCTGGAAAGACAAAGCCATGGCCTCACCCCACGCCTGCACTTTGCCACGGCAGGCAGCCCAGGTGTAGGAAAGGCTCTGTGGAGTCAGAAGTGCCGAGACAGGCAGATGGCACCAGAGGGTTTGGGGGCCAGGGCGCAAGTGGGCTAGCCCCTCCTCCCGGGAGTCGGGGAGGCCCGGCCTTCCTAGTGCCCAGGCCACGGCTCCGGGGAGAAACCCGCCATGGAGGGCACGCGGGAGGCCCTCTGCCTGAGGTGGCAGGTGTCACGCCAGGGCCACTGCAAGCCTGGCTCGGCTTGCCTGCTTTCTCCAAAGGAGGCTGGCCGACCAGCCGAACCTGGCACCTGGGCCAGGCCCCTTCCAAGGGGACGAGTTCCAGAGGCTAGAGCCCTGGGGGCGGCTGCCAAGTCTCCTGGGGCGTGTGCTGGGCCCCCGTCAGAGGAGGAAGCAGCCTGGTAAACGGTGTGCCAGGCCTGAGATCTGGAGGCCTCCCACAGCCGGGTCCCTGTCCTGCCCAGGCCCCCCGAGGGAGGACGATGGTCGGGCAGTGGCGAGCGGGGTGGGGCTGGCGCCGAGCCTGCCCTTGGATGCCCCGGGGAAGGGCGCCGGGGGATGGGCTGCCCCTGGCCGGGTCTGAGGGACCGACCCAGCTCGGGGCTGTCGGGGGCAGAGAGAGAACCCCCCTCCGCCCTTTCCCTTCAGGTTCTTAGGGCTGGCCAAATCCTTCCCAAGACAGCTTGTCTGGAGAAAATCAGACCCAGCTGAAGAACATGTGTCCATGGAGGAAACCCGGGAAACTGAGTCTCCCCACACAATAGCAGAGATTCTCATCTTGCATCCTCTCCTGAGCTAATGACAAAGGTGGATGTCCCGGGTGGGCCTGTGGAATGGGAGAGGGGAGGAAGTCTATTGTCATGCAGAGGGACATGGAAAGACTTGTCTGAAGCTTATCCCCTGCACTGGGGTCAGGTCGGGAAGGGACTGCACAGAGGTGAGCAGGAACCAACCGGCCTCTCTGTGGTGGGGCTGGCACCGGGGCAGGCGTGGGGGTGATGGCTGGAAGTGGGATGGCGCGTGAGTTGGCACCAGCCAGCGGTGGAGGCAGAGACTCAGAGGTCAGGGATCTCTCTCTCTGTCTCTGTCTCTGTCTCTCTCCCTCAGGGAGCTGAGGAGAGTAAGGTGGCGCCCCCTGCCCACCTCGCCTACCTCTCCATGGGTCCTTCTTTCTGTGGCCGCTCCGGGAGCCCTGCGGGCTTGGGTTCAACCCCCCACACACCGCACAGGCCAAGGGCGCATACGCGACCGCCGGGGCCTAGGGCTGGCCCCGGGGGGGGGCGGTGGGTCCTCAGTGAAGGCCCCGCCCTCCCTCCAGGCTCTGACCCAGCTGCAGCTCTTCCATCGCCGCCCTTCTGGACTGGGCTTCAGCTGTCTCCCTCCCCTCCCCCACTCCCACTCAGCTTGCAGGCCGCTTCCCTGCCTTGAAAGCATTGCTCTGGCCCTGAGGGCCACAGACCTACTGGGCTTCAAGCTCAAGGCTCTGCCTGGGCCTGCTGCTTCGGCCAGGGGCTCATTTTTTCCTGGAAAGACAAAGCCATGGCCTCACCCCACGCCTGCACTTTGCCACGGCAGGCAGCCCAGGTGTAGGAAAGGCTCTGTGGAGTCAGAAGTGCCGAGACAGGCAGATGGCACCGCAGGCTTTGGGGGCCAGGGCGCAAGTGGGCTAGCCCCTCCTCCCGGGAGTCGGGGAGGCCCGGCCTTCCTAGTGCCCAGGCCACGGCTCCGGGGAGAAACCCGCCATGGAGGGCACGCGGGAGGCCCTCTGCCTGAGGTGGCAGGTGTCACGCCAGGGCCACTGCAAGCCTGGCTCGGCTTGCCTGCTTTCTCCAAAGGAGGCTGGCCGACCAGCCGAACCTGGCACCTGGGCCAGGCCCCTTCCAAGGGGACGAGTTCCAGAGGCTAGAGCCCTGGGGGCGGCTGCCAAGTCTCCTGGGGCGTGTGCTGGGCCCCCGTCAGAGGAGGAAGCAGCCTGGTAAACGGTGTGCCAGGCCTGAGATCTGGAGGCCTCCCACAGCCGGGTCCCTGTCCTGCCCAGGCCCCCCGAGGGAGGACGATGGTCGGGCAGTGGCGAGCGGGGTGGGGCTGGCGCCGAGCCTGCCCTTGGATGCCCCGGGGAAGGGCGCCGGGGGATGGGCTGCCCCTGGCCGGGTCTGAGGGACCGACCCAGCTCGGGGCTGTCGGGGGCAGAGAGAGAACCCCCCTCCGCCCTTTCCCTTCAGGTTCTTAGGGCTGGCCAAATCCTTCCCAAGACAGCTTGTCTGGAGAAAATCAGACCCAGCTGAAGAACATGTGTCCATGGGGGAAACCCGGGAAACTGAGTCTCCCCACACAATAGCAGAGATTCTCATCTTGCATCCTCTCCTGAGCTAATGACAAAGGTGGATGTCCCGGGTGGGCCTGTGGAATGGGAGAGGGGAGGAAGTCTATTGTCATGCAGAGGGACATGGAAAGACTTGTCTGAAGCTTATCCCCTGCACTGGGGTCAGGTCGGGAAGGGACGGCACAGAGGTGAGCAGGAAGCAACCGGCCTCTCTGTGGTGGGGCTGGCCCCGGGGCAGGCGTGGGGGTGATGGCTGGAAGTGGGATGGCGCGTGAGTTGGCACCAGCCAGCGGTGGAGGCAGAGACTCAGAGGTCAGGGATCTCTCTCTGTCTCTGTCTCTGTCTCTCTCCCTCAGGGAGCTGAGGAGAGTAAGGTGGCGCCCCCTGCCCACCTCGCCTACCTCTCCATGGGCCCTTCTTTCTCTGGCCGCTCCGGGAGCCCTGCGGGCTTGGGTTCAACCCCCCACACACCGCACAGGCCAAGGGCGCATGCGCGACCGCCGGGGCCTAGGGCTGGCCTCGGGGGGGGGGGGGGGGGTCCTCAGTGAAGGCCCCGCCCTCCCTCCAGGCTCTGACCCAGCTGCAGCTCTTCCATCGCCGCCCTTCTGGACTCGGCTTCAGCTGTCTCCCTCCCCTCCCCCACTCCCACTCAGCTTGCAGGCCGCTTCCCTGCCTTGAAAGCATGGCTCTGGCCCTGAGGGCCACAGACCTACTGGGCTTCAAGCTCAAGGCTCTGCCTGGGCCTGCTGCTTCGGCCAGGGGCTCATTTTTTCCTGGAAAGACAAAGCCATGGCCTCACCCCACGCCTGCACTTTGCCACGGCAGGCAGCCCAGGTGTAGGAAAGGCTCTGTGGAGTCAGAAGTGCCGAGACAGGCAGATGGCACCGCAGGCTTTGGGGGCCAGGGCGCAAGTGGGCTAGCCCCTCCTCCCGGGAGTCGGGGAGGCCCGGCCTTCCTAGTGCCCAGGCCACGGCTCCGGGGAGAAACCCGCCATGGAGGGCACGCGGGAGGCCCTCTGCCTGAGGTGGCAGGTGTCACGCCAGGGCCACTGCAAGCCTGGCTCGGCTTGCCTGCTTTCTCCAAAGGAGGCTGGCCGACCAGCCGAACCTGGCACCTGGGCCAGGCCCCTTCCAAGGGGACGAGTTCCAGAGGCTAGAGCCCTGGGGGCGGCTGCCAAGTCTCCTGGGGCGTGTGCTGGGCCCCCGTCAGAGGAGGAAGCAGCCTGGTAAACGGTGTGCCAGGCCTGAGATCTGGAGGCCTCCCACAGCCGGGTCCCTGTCCTGCCCAGGCCCCCCGAGGGAGGACGATGGTCGGGCAGTGGCGAGCGGGGTGGGGCTGGCGCCGAGCCTGCCCTTGGATGCCCCGGGGAAGGGCGCCGGGGGATGGGCTGCCCCTGGCCGGGTCTGAGGGACCGACCCAGCTCGGGGCTGTCGGGGGCAGAGAGAGAACCCCCCTCCGCCCTTTCCCTTCAGGTTCTTAGGGCTGGCCAAATCCTTCCCAAGACAGCTTGTCTGGAGAAAATCAGACCCAGCTGAAGAACATGTGTCCATGGGGGAAACCCGGGAAACTGAGTCTCCCCACACAATAGCAGAGATTCTCATCTTGCATCCTCTCCTGAGCTAATGACAAAGGTGGATGTCCCGGGTGGGCCTGTGGAATGGGAGAGGGGAGGAAGTCTATTGTCATGCAGAGGGACATGGAAAGACTTGTCTGAAGCTTATCCCCTGCACTGGGGTCAGGTCGGGAAGGGACGGCACAGAGGTGAGCAGGAAGCAACCGGCCTCTCTGTGGTGGGGCTGGCCCCGGGGCAGGCGTGGGGGGTGATGGCTGGAAGTGGGATGGCGCGTGAGTTGGCACCAGCCAGCGGTGGAGGCAGAGACTCAGAGGTCAGGGATCTCTCTCTGTCTCTGTCTCTGTCTCTCTCCCTCAGGGAGCTGAGGAGAGTAAGGTGGCGCCCCCCTGCCCACCTCGCCTACCTCTCCATGGGCCCTTCTTTCTCTGGCCGCTCCGGGAGCCCTGCGGGCTTGGGTTCAACCCCCCACACACCGCACAGGCCAAGGGCGCATGCGCGACCGCCGGGGCCTAGGGCTGGCCTCGGGGGGGGGGGGGGGGGTCCTCAGTGAAGGCCCCGCCCTCCCTCCAGGCTCTGACCCAGCTGCAGCTCTTCCATCGCCGCCCTTCTGGACTCGGCTTCAGCTGTCTCCCTCCCCTCCCCCACTCCCACTCAGCTTGCAGGCCGCTTCCCTGCCTTGAAAGCATGGCTCTGGCCCTGAGGGCCACAGACCTACTGGGCTTCAAGCTCAAGGCTCTGCCTGGGCCTGCTGCTTCGGCCAGGGGCTCATTTTTTCCTGGAAAGACAAAGCCATGGCCTCACCCCACGCCTGCACTTTGCCACGGCAGGCAGCCCAGGTGTAGGAAAGGCTCTGTGGAGTCAGAAGTGCCGAGACAGGCAGATGGCACCGCAGGCTTTGGGGGCCAGGGCGCAAGTGGGCTAGCCCCTCCTCCCGGGAGTCGGGGAGGCCCGGCCTTCCTAGTGCCCAGGCCACGGCTCCGGGGAGAAACCCGCCATGGAGGGCACGCGGGAGGCCCTCTGCCTGAGGTGGCAGGTGTCACGCCAGGGCCACTGCAAGCCTGGCTCGGCTTGCCTGCTTTCTCCAAAGGAGGCTGGCCGACCAGCCGAACCTGGCACCTGGGCCAGGCCCCTTCCAAGGGGACGAGTTCCAGAGGCTAGAGCCCTGGGGGCGGCTGCCAAGTCTCCTGGGGCGTGTGCTGGGCCCCCGTCAGAGGAGGAAGCAGCCTGGTAAACGGTGTGCCAGGCCTGAGATCTGGAGGCCTCCCACAGCCGGGTCCCTGTCCTGCCCAGGTCCCCCGAGGGAGGACGATGGTCGGGCAGTGGCGAGCGGGGTGGGGCTGGCGCCGAGCCTGCCCTTGGATGCCCCGGGGAAGGGCGCCGGGGGATGGGCTGCCCCTGGCCGGGTCTGAGGGACCGACCCAGCTCGGGGCTGTCGGGGGCAGAGAGAGAACCCCCCTCCGCCCTTTCCCTTCAGGTTCTTAGGGCTGGCCAAATCCTTCCCAAGACAGCTTGTCTGGAGAAAATCAGACCCAGCTGAAGAACATGTGTCCATGGGGGAAACCCGGGAAACTGAGTCTCCCCACACAATAGCAGAGATTCTCATCTTGCATCCTCTCCTGAGCTAATGACAAAGGTGGATGTCCCGGGTGGGCCTGTGGAATGGGAGAGGGGAGGAAGTCTATTGTCATGCAGAGGGACATGGAAAGACTTGTCTGAAGCTTATCCCCTGCACTGGGGTCAGGTCGGGAAGGGACGGCACAGAGGTGAGCAGGAACCAACCGGCCTCTCTGTGGTGGGGCTGGCCCCGGGGCAGGCGTGGGGGTGATGGCTGGAAGTGGGATGGCGCGTGAGTTGGCACCAGCCAGCGGTGGAGGCAGAGACTCAGAGGTCAGGGATCTCTCTCTGTCTCTGTCTCTGTCTCTCTCCCTCAGGGAGCTGAGGAGAGTAAGGTGGCGCCCCCTGCCCACCTCGCCTACCTCTCCATGGGCCCTTCTTTCTCTGGCCGCTCCGGGAGCCCTGCGGGCTTGGGTTCAACCCCCCACACACCGCACAGGCCAAGGGCGCATGCGCGACCGCCGGGGCCTAGGGCTGGTCTCTGGGGGGGGGGGGGGGGGGGTCCTCAGTGAAGGCCCCGCCCTCCCTCCAGGCTCTGACCCAGCTGCAGCTCTTCCATCGCCGCCCTTCTGGACTGGGCTTCAGCTGTCTCCCTCCCCTCCCCCACTCCCACTCAGCTTGCAGGCCGCTTCCCTGCCTTGAAAGCATGGCTCTGGCCCTGAGGGCCACAGACCTACTGGGCTTCAAGCTCAAGGCTCTGCCTGGGCCTGCTGCTTCGGCCAGGGGCTCATTTTTTCCTGGAAAGACAAAGCCATGGCCTCACCCCACGCCTGCACTTTGCCACGGCAGGCAGCCCAGGTGTAGGAAAGGCTCTGTGGAGTCAGAAGTGCCGAGACAGGCAGATGGCACCGCAGGCTTTGGGGGCCAGGGCGCAAGTGGGCTAGCCCCTCCTCCCGGGAGTCGGGGAGGCCCGGCCTTCCTAGTGCCCAGGCCACGGCTCCGGGGAGAAACCCGCCATGGAGGGCACGCGGGAGGCCCTCTGCCTGAGGTGGCAGGTGTCACGCCAGGGCCACTGCAAGCCTGGCTCGGCTTGCCTGCTTTCTCCAAAGGAGGCTGGCCGACCAGCCGAACCTGGCACCTGGGCCAGGCCCCTTCCAAGGGGACGAGTTCCAGAGGCTAGAGCCCTGGGGGCGGCTGCCAAGTCTCCTGGGGCGTGTGCTGGGCCCCCGTCAGAGGAGGAAGCAGCCTGGTAAACGGTGTGCCAGGCCTGAGATCTGGAGGCCTCCCACAGCCGGGTCCCTGTCCTGCCCAGGCCCCCCGAGGGAGGACGATGGTCGGGCAGTGGCGAGCGGGGTGGGGCTGGCGCCGAGCCTGCCCTTGGATGCCCCGGGGAAGGGCGCCGGGGGATGGGCTGCCCCTGGCCGGGTCTGAGGGACCGACCCAGCTCGGGGCTGTCGGGGGCAGAGAGAGAACCCCCCTCCGCCCTTTCCCTTCAGGTTCTTAGGGCTGGCCAAATCCTTCCCAAGACAGCTTGTCTGGAGAAAATCAGACCCAGCTGAAGAACATGTGTCCATGGGGGAAACCCGGGAAACTGAGTCTCCCCACACAATAGCAGAGATTCTCATCTTGCATCCTCTCCTGAGCTAATGACAAAGGTGGATGTCCCGGGTGGGCCTGTGGAATGGGAGAGGGGAGGAAGTCTATTGTCATGCAGAGGGACATGGAAAGACTTGTCTGAAGCTTATCCCCCTGCACTGGGGTCAGGTCGGGAAGGGACGGCACAGAGGTGAGCAGGAAGCAACCGGCCTCTCTGTGGTGGGGCTGGCCCCGGGGCAGGCGTGGGGGGTGATGGCTGGAAGTGGGATGGCGCGTGAGTTGGCACCAGCCAGCGGTGGAGGCAGAGACTCAGAGGTCAGGGATCTCTCTCTGTCTCTGTCTCTGTCTCTCTCCCTCAGGGAGCTGAGGAGAGTAAGGTGGCGCCCCCTGCCCACCTCGCCTACCTCTCCATGGGCCCTTCTTTCTCTGGCCGCTCCGGGAGCCCTGCGGGCTTGGGTTCAACCCCCCACACACCGCACAGGCCAAGGGCGCATGCGCGACCGCCGGGGCCTAGGGCTGGCCTCGGGGGGGGGGGGGTCCTCAGTGAAGGCCCCGCCCTCCCTCCAGGCTCTGACCCAGCTGCAGCTCTTCCATCGCCGCCCTTCTGGACTCGGCTTCAGCTGTCTCCCTCCCCTCCCCCACTCCCACTCAGCTTGCAGGCCGCTTCCCTGCCTTGAAAGCATGGCTCTGGCCCTGAGGGCCACAGACCTACTGGGCTTCAAGCTCAAGGCTCTGCTGGGGCCTGCTGCTTCGGGCCAGGGGCTCATTTTTTCCTGGAAAGACAAAGCCATGGCCTCACCCCCACGCCTGCACTTTGCCACGGCAGGCAGCCCAGGTGTAGGAAAGGCTCTGTGGAGTCAGAAGTGCCGAGACAGGCAGATGGCACCGCAGGCTTTGGGGGCCAGGGCGCAAGTGGGCTAGCCCCTCCTCCCGGGAGTCGGGGAGGCCCGGCCTTCCTAGTGCCCAGGCCACGGCCTCCGGGGAGAAACCCGCCATGGAGGGCACGCGGGAGGCCCTCTGCCTGAGGGTGGCAGGTGTCACGCCAGGGCCACTGCAAGCCTGGCTCGGCTTGCCTGCTTTCTCCAAAGGAGGCTGGCCGACCAGCCGAACCTGGCACCTGGGCCAGGCCCCTTCCAAGGGGACGAGTTCCAGAGGCTAGAGCCCTGGGGGCGGCTGCCAAGTCTCCTGGGGCGTGTGCTGGGCCCCCGTCAGAGGAGGAAGCAGCCTGGTAAACGGTGGATGTTGTGCCAGGCCTGAGATCTGGAGGCCTCCCACAGCCGGGGTCCCTGTCCTGCCCAGGTCCCCCGAGGGAGGACGATGGTCGGGCAGTGGCGAGCGGGGTGGGGCTGGCGCCGAGCCTGCCCTTGGATGCCCCGGGGAAGGGCGCCGGGGGATGGGCTGCCCCTGGCCGGGGTCTGAGGGACCGACCCAGCTCGGGGCTGTCGGGGGCAGAGAGAGAACCCCCCTCCGCCCTTTCCCTTCAGGTTCTTAGGGCTGGCCAAATCCTTCCCAAGACAGCTTGTCTGGAGAAAATCAGACCCAGCTGAAGAACATGTGTCCATGGGGGAAACCCGGGAAACTGAGTCTCCCCACACAATAGCAGAGGATTCTCATCTTGCATCCTCTCCTGAGCTAATGACAAAGGTGGATGTCCCGGGTGGGCCTGTGGAATGGGAGAGGGGAGGAAGTCTATTGTCATGCAGAGGGACATGGAAAGACTTGTCTGAAGCTTATCCCCTGCACTGGGGTCAGGTCGGGAAGGGGACGGCACAGAGGTGAGCAGGAACCAACCGGCCCTCTCTGTGGTGGGGCTGGCCCCGGGGCAGGCGTGGGGGGTGATGGCTGGAAGTGGGATGGCGCGTGAGTTGGCACCAGCCAGCGGTGGAGGCAGAGACTCAGAGGTCAGGGATCTCTCTCTGTCTCTGTCTCTGTCTCTCTCCCTCAGGGAGCTGAGGAGAGTAAGGTGGCGCCCCCTGCCCACCTCGCCTACCTCTCCATGGGCCCTTCTTTCTCTGGCCGCTCCGGGAGCCCTGCGGGCTTGGGTTCAACCCCCACACACCGCACAGGCCAAGGGCGCATGCGCGGACCGCCGGGGCCTAGGGCTGGTCTCGGGGGGGGGGGGGGGGGGTCCTCAGTGAAGGCCCCGCCCTCCCTCCAGGCTCTGACCCAGCTGCAGCTCTTCCATCGCCGCCCTTCTGGACTGGGGCTTCAGCTGTCTCCCTCCCCTCCCCACTCCCACTCAGCTTGCAGGCCGCTTCCCTGCCTTGAAAGCATGGCTCTGGCCCTGAGGGCCACAGACCTACTGGGCTTCAAGCTCAAGGCTCTGCCTGGGCCTGCTGCTTCGGCCAGGGGGC
>NW_026691631.1:0-64775 GCF_020826845.1 Diceros bicornis minor
GGGAAGGATTTGGCCAGCCCTAAGAAGCTGAAGGGAAAGGGCGGAGGGGGGTTCTCTCTCTGCCCCCCGACAGCCCCGAGCTGGGTCGGTCCCTCAGACCTGGCCAGGGGCAGCCCATCCCCCGGCGCCCTTCCCCGGGGCATCCAAGGGCAGGCTCGGCGCCAGCCCCACCCCCGCTCGCCACTGCCCGACCATCGTCCTCCCTCGGTGGGGCCTGGGCAGGACAGGGACCCGGCTGTGGGAGGCCTCCAGATCTCAGGCCTGGCACACCGTTTAGCAGGCTGCTTCCTCCTCTGACGGGGGCCCAGCACACGCCCCAGGAGACTTGGCAGCCGCCCCCAGGGCTCTATCCTCTGGAACTCGTCCCCTTGGAAGGGGCCTGGCCCAGGTGCCAGGTTCGGCTGGTCGGCCAGCCTCCTTTGGAGAAAGCAGGCAAGCCGAGCCAGGCTTGCAGTGGCCCTGGCGTGACACCTGCCACCTCAGGCAGAGGGCCTCCCGCGTGCCCTCCATGGCGGGTTTCTCCCCGGAGCCGTGGCCTGGGCACTAGGAAGGCCGGGCCTCCCCGACTCCCGGGAGGAGGGGCTAGCCCAGTTGCGCCCTGGCCCCCAAACCCTCTGGTGCCATCTGCCTGTCTCGGCACTTCTGACTCCACAGAGCCTTTCCTACATCTGGGCTGCCTGCCGTGGCAAAGTGCAGGCGTGGGGTGAGGCCATGGCTTTGTCTTTCCAGGAACAAATGAGCCCCTGGCCGAAGCAGCAGGCCCAGGCAGAGCCTTGAGCTTGAAGCCCAGTAGGTCTGTGGCCCTCAGGGCCAGAGCAATGCTTTCAAGGCAGGGAAGCGGCCTGCAAGCTGAGTGGGAGTGGGGGAGGGGAGGGAGACAGCTGAAGCCGAGTCCAGAAGGGCGGCGATGGAAGAGCTGCAGCTGGGTCAGAGCCTGGAGGGAGGGCGGGGCCTTCACTGAGGACCCCCCCGCCCCCCGAGGCCAGCCCTAGGCCCCGGCGGTCGCGCATGCGCCCTTGGCCTGTGCGGTGTGTGGGGGCTTGAACCCAAGCCCGCAGGGCTCCCGGAGCGGCCAGAGAAAGAAGGGCCCATGGAGAGGTAGGCGAGGTGGGCAGGGGGCGCCACCTTACTCTCCTCAGCTCCCTGAGGGAGAGAGAGAGAGACAGAGACAGAGAGAGAGATCCCTGACCTCTGAGTCTCTGCCTCCACCGCTGGCTGGTGCCAACTCACGCGCCATCCCACTTCCAGCCATCACCCCCACGCCTGCCCCGGGGCCAGCCCCACCACAGAGAGGCCGGTTGGTTCCTGCTCACCTCTGTGCCGTCCCTTCCCGACCTGACCCCAGTGCAGGGGATAAGCTTCAGACAAGTCTTTCCATGTCCCTCTGCATGACAATAGACTTCCTCCCCTCTCCCATTCCACAGGCCCACCCACCCGGGACATCCACCTTTGTCATTAGCTCAGGAGAGGATGCAAGATGAGAATCTCTGCTATTGTGTGCGGAGACTCAGTTTCCCGGGTTTCCCCCATGGACACATGTTCTTCAGCTGGGTCTGATTTTCTCCAGACAAGCTGTCTTGGGAAGGATTTGGCCAGCCCTAAGAAGCTGAAGGGAAAGGGCGGAGGGGGGTTCTCTCTCTGCCCCCCGACAGCCCCGAGCTGGGTCGGTCCCTCAGACCTGGCCAGGGGCAGCCCATCCCCCGGCGCCCTTCCCCGGGGCATCCAAGGGCAGGCTCGGCGCCAGCCCCACCCCGCTCGCCACTGCCCGACCATCGTCCTCCCTCGGGGGGCCTGGGCAGGACAGGGACCCGGCTGTGGGAGGCCTCCAGATCTCAGGCCTGGCACACCGTTTAGCAGGCTGCTTCCTCCTCTGACGGGGGCCCAGCACACGCCCCAGGAGACTTGGCAGCCGCCCCCAGGGCTCTATCCTCTGGAACTCGTCCCCTTGGAAGGGGCCTGGCCCAGGTGCCAGGTTCGGCTGGTCGGCCAGCCTCCTTTGGAGAAAGCAGGCAAGCCGAGCCAGGCTTGCAGTGGCCCTGGCGTGACACCTGCCACCTCAGGCAGAGGGCCTCCCGCGTGCCCTCCATGGCGGGTTTCTCCCCGGAGCCGTGGCCTGGGCACTAGGAAGGCCGGGCCTCCCCGACTCCCGGGAGGAGGGGCTAGCCCAGTTGCGCCCTGGCCCCCAAACCCTCTGGTGCCATCTGCCTGTCTCGGCACTTCTGACTCCACAGAGCCTTTCCTACATCTGGGCTGCCTGCCGTGGCAAAGTGCAGGCGTGGGGTGAGGCCATGGCTTTGTCTTTCCAGGAACAAATGAGCCCCTGGCCGAAGCAGCAGGCCCAGGCAGAGCCTTGAGCTTGAAGCCCAGTAGGTCTGTGGCCCTCAGGGCCAGAGCAATGCTTTCAAGGCAGGGAAGCGGCCTGCAAGCTGAGTGGGAGTGGGGGAGGGGAGGGAGACAGCTGAAGCCGAGTCCAGAAGGGCGGCGATGGAAGAGCTGCAGCTGGGTCAGAGCCTGGAGGGAGGGCGGGGCCTTCACTGAGGACCCCCCCGCCCCCCGAGGCCAGCCCTAGGCCCCGGCGGTCGCGCATGCGCCCTTGGCCTGTGCGGTGTGTGGGGGCTTGAACCCAAGCCCGCAGGGCTCCCGGAGCGGCCAGAGAAAGAAGGGCCCATGGAGAGGTAGGCGAGGTGGGCAGGGGGCGCCACCTTACTCTCCTCAGCTCCCTGAGGGAGAGAGAGAGAGACAGAGACAGAGAGAGAGATCCCTGACCTCTGAGTCTCTGCCTCCACCGCTGGCTGGTGCCAACTCACGCGCCATCCCACTTCCAGCCATCACCCCCACGCCTGCCCCGGGGGCAGCCCCACCACAGAGAGGCCGGTTGGTTCCTGCTCACCTCTGTGCCGTCCCTTCCCGACCTGACCCCAGTGCAGGGGATAAGCTTCAGACAAGTCTTTCCATGTCCCTCTGCATGACAATAGACTTCCTCCCCTCTCCCATTCCACAGGCCCACCCACCCGGGACATCCACCTTGGTCATTAGCTCAGGAGAGGATGCAAGATGAGAATCTCTGCTATTGTGTGCGGAGACTCAGTTTCCCGGGTTTCCCCCATGGACACATGTTCTTCAGCTGGGTCTGATTTTCTCCAGACAAGCTGTCTTGGGAAGGATTTGGCCAGCCCTAAGAAGCTGAAGGGAAAGTGCGGAGGGGGGTTCTCTCTCTGCCCCCGACAGCCCCGAGCTGGGTCGGTCCCTCAGACCTGGCCAGGGGCAGCCCATCCCCCGGCGCCCTTCCCCGGGGCATCCAAGGGCAGGCTCGGCGCCAGCCCCACCCCGCTCGCCACTGCCCGACCATCGTCCTCCCTCGGGGGGCCTGGGCAGGACAGGGACCCGGCTGTGGGAGGCCTCCAGATCTCAGGCCTGGCACACCGTTTACCAGGCTGCTTCCTCCTCTGACGGGGGCCCAGCACACGCCCCAGGAGACTTGGCAGCCGCCCCCAGGGCTCTATCCTCTGGAACTCGTCCCCTTGGAAGGGGCCTGGCCCAGGTGCCAGGTTCGGCTGGTCGGCCAGCCTCCTTTGGAGAAAGCAGGCAAGCCGAGCCAGGCTTGCAGTGGCCCTGGCGTGACACCTGCCACCTCAGGCAGAGGGCCTCCCGCGTGCCCTCCATGGCGGGTTTCTCCCCGGAGCCGTGGCCTGGGCACTAGGAAGGCCGGGCCTCCCCGACTCCCGGGAGGAGGGGCTAGCCCAGTTGCGCCCTGGCCCCCAAACCCTCTGGTGCCATCTGCCTGTCTCGGCACTTCTGACTCCACAGAGCCTTTCCTACATCTGGGCTGCCTGCCGTGGCAAAGTGCAGGCGTGGGGTGAGGCCATGGCTTTGTCTTTCCAGGAACAAATGAGCCCCTGGCCGAAGCAGCAGGCCCAGGCAGAGCCTTGAGCTTGAAGCCCAGTAGGTCTGTGGCCCTCAGGGCCAGAGCAATGCTTTCAAGGCAGGGAAGCGGCCTGCAAGCTGAGTGGGAGTGGGGGAGGGGAGGGAGACAGCTGAAGCCGAGTCCAGAAGGGCGGCGATGGAAGAGCTGCAGCTGGGTCAGAGCCTGGAGGGAGGGCGGGGCCTTCACTGAGGACCCCCCCGCCCCCCGAGGCCAGCCCTAGGCCCCGGCGGTCGCGCATGCGCCCTTGGCCTGTGCGGTGTGTGGGGGCTTGAACCCAAGCCCGCAGGGCTCCCGGAGCGGCCAGAGAAAGAAGGGCCCATGGAGAGGTAGGCGAGGTGGGCAGGGGGCGCCACCTTACTCTCCTCAGCTCCCTGAGGGAGAGAGAGAGAGACAGAGACAGAGAGAGAGATCCCTGACCTCTGAGTCTCTGCCTCCACCGCTGGCTGGTGCCAACTCACGCGCCATCCCACTTCCAGCCATCACCCCCACGCCTGCCCCGGGGGCAGCCCCACCACAGAGAGGCCGGTTGGTTCCTGCTCACCTCTGTGCCGTCCCTTCCCGACCTGACCCCAGTGCAGGGGATAAGCTTCAGACAAGTCTTTCCATGTCCCTCTGCATGACAATAGACTTCCTCCCCTCTCCCATTCCACAGGCCCACCCACCCGGGACATCCACCTTGGTCATTAGCTCAGGAGAGGATGCAAGATGAGAATCTCTGCTATTGTGTGCGGAGACTCAGTTTCCCGGGTTTCCCCCATGGACACATGTTCTTCAGCTGGGTCTGATTTTCTCCAGACAAGCTGTCTTGGGAAGGATTTGGCCAGCCCTAAGAAGCTGAAGGGAAAGGGCGGAGGGGGGGTTCTCTCTCTGCCCCCGACAGCCCCGAGCTGGGTCGGTCCCTCAGACCTGGCCAGGGGCAGCCCATCCCCCGGCGCCCTTCCCCGGGGCATCCAAGGGCAGGCTCGGCGCCAGCCCCACCCCGCTCGCCACTGCCCGACCATCGTCCTCCCTCGGGGGGCCTGGGCAGGACAGGGACCCGGCTGTGGGAGGCCTCCAGATCTCAGGCCTGGCACACCGTTTACCAGGCTGCTTCCTCCTCTGACGGGGGCCCAGCACACGCCCCAGGAGACTTGGCAGCCGCCCCCAGGGCTCTATCCTCTGGAACTCGTCCCCTTGGAAGGGGCCTGGCCCAGGTGCCAGGTTCGGCTGGTCGGCCAGCCTCCTTTGGAGAAAGCAGGCAAGCCGAGCCAGGCTTGCAGTGGCCCTGGCGTGACACCTGCCACCTCAGGCAGAGGGCCTCCCGCGTGCCCTCCATGGCGGGTTTCTCCCCGGAGCCGTGGCCTGGGCACTAGGAAGGCCGGGCTTCCCCGACTCCCGGGAGGAGGGGCTAGCCCAGTTGCGCCCTGGCCCCCAAACCCTCTGGTGCCATCTGCCTGTCTCGGCACTTCTGACTCCACAGAGCCTTTCCTACATCTGGGCTGCCTGCCGTGGCAAAGTGCAGGCGTGGGGTGAGGCCATGGCTTTGTCTTTCCAGGAAAAAATGAGCCCCTGGCCGAAGCAGCAGGCCCAGGCAGAGCCTTGAGCTTGAAGCCCAGTAGGTCTGTGGCCCTCAGGGCCAGAGCAATGCTTTCAAGGCAGGGAAGCGGCCTGCAAGCTGAGTGGGAGTGGGGGAGGGGAGGGAGACAGCTGAAGCCGAGTCCAGAAGGGCGGCGATGGAAGAGCTGCAGCTGGGTCAGAGCCTGGAGGGAGGGCGGGGCCTTCACTGAGGACCCCCCCGCCCCCCGAGGCCAGCCCTAGGCCCTGGCGGTCGCGCATGCGCCCTTGGCCTGTGCGGTGTGTGGGGGCTTGAACCCAAGCCCGCAGGGCTCCCGGAGCGGCCAGAGAAAGAAGGGCCCATGGAGAGGTAGGCGAGGTGGGCAGGGGGCGCCACCTTACTCTCCTCAGCTCCCTGAGGGAGAGAGAGAGAGACAGAGACAGAGAGAGAGATCCCTGACCTCTGAGTCTCTGCCTCCACCGCTGGCTGGTGCCAACTCACGCGCCATCCCACTTCCAGCCATCACCCCCACGCCTGCCCCGGGGCCAGCCCCACCACAGAGAGGCCGGTTGGTTCCTGCTCACCTCTGTGCCGTCCCTTCCCGACCTGACCCCAGTGCAGGGGATAAGCTTCAGACAAGTCTTTCCATGTCCCTCTGCATGACAATTGACTTCCTCCCCTCTCCCATTCCACAGGCCCACCCACCCGGGACAATCCACCTTTGTCATTAGCTCAGGAGAGGATGCAAGATGAGAATCTCTGCTATTGTGTGCGGAGACTCAGTTTCCCGGGTTTCCCCCATGGACACATGTTCTTCAGCTGGGTCTGATTTTCTCCAGACAAGCTGTCTTGGGAAGGATTTGGCCAGCCTAAGAAGCTGAAGGGAAAGGGCGGAGGGGGGTTCTCTCTCTGCCCCCGACAGCCCCGAGCTGGGTCGGTCCCTCAGACCTGGCCAGGGGCAGCCCATCCCCCGGCGCCCTTCCCCGGGGCATCCAAGGGCAGGCTCGGCGCCAGCCCCACCCCGCTCGCCACTGCCCGACCATCGTCCTCCCTCGGGGGGCCTGGGCAGGACAGGGACCCGGCTGTGGGAGGCCTCCAGATCTCAGGCCTGGCACACCGTTTACCAGGCTGCTTCCTCCTCTGACGGGGGCCCAGCACACGCCCCAGGAGACTTGGCAGCCGCCCCCAGGGCTCTATCCTCTGGAACTCGTCCCCTTGGAAGGGGCCTGGCCCAGGTGCCAGGTTCGGCTGGTCGGCCAGCCTCCTTTGGAGAAAGCAGGCAAGCCGAGCCAGGCTTGCAGTGGCCCTGGCGTGACACCTGCCACCTCAGGCAGAGGGCCTCCCGCGTGCCCTCCATGGCGGGTTTCTCCCCGGAGCCGTGGCCTGGGCACTAGGAAGGCCGGGCCTCCCCGACTCCCGGGAGGAGGGGCTAGCCCAGTTGCGCCCTGGCCCCCAAACCCTCTGGTGCCATCTGCCTGTCTCGGCACTTCTGACTCCACAGAGCCTTTCCTACATCTGGGCTGCCTGCCGTGGCAAAGTGCAGGCGTGGGGTGAGGCCATGGCTTTGTCTTTCCAGGAAAAAATGAGCCCCTGGCCGAAGCAGCAGGCCCAGGCAGAGCCTTGAGCTTGAAGCCCAGTAGGTCTGTGGCCCTCAGGGCCAGAGCAATGCTTTCAAGGCAGGGAAGCGGCCTGCAAGCTGAGTGGGAGTGGGGGAGGGGAGGGAGACAGCTGAAGCCGAGTCCAGAAGGGCGGCGATGGAAGAGCTGCAGCTGGGTCAGAGCCTGGAGGGAGGGCGGGGCCTTCACTGAGGACCCCCCCGCCCCCCGAGGCCAGCCCTAGGCCCCGGCGGTCGCGCATGCGCCCTTGGCCTGTGCGGTGTGTGGGGGCTTGAACCCAAGCCCGCAGGGCTCCCGGAGCGGCCAGAGAAAGAAGGGCCCATGGAGAGGTAGGCGAGGTGGGCAGGGGGCGCCACCTTACTCTCCTCAGCTCCCTGAGGGAGAGAGAGAGAGACAGAGACAGAGAGAGAGATCCCTGACCTCTGAGTCTCTGCCTCCACCGCTGGCTGGTGCCAACTCACGCGCCATCCCACTTCCAGCCATCACCCCCACGCCTGCCCCGGGGCCAGCCCCACCACAGAGAGGCCGGTTGGTTCCTGCTCACCTCTGTGCCGTCCCTTCCCGACCTGACCCCAGTGCAGGGGATAAGCTTCAGACAAGTCTTTCCATGTCCCTCTGCATGACAATAGACTTCCTCCCCTCTCCCATTCCACAGGCCCACCCACCCGGGACATCCACCTTGGTCATTAGCTCAGGAGAGGATGCAAGATGAGAATCTCTGCTATTGTGTGGGGAGACTCAGTTTCCCGGGTTTCCCCCATGGACACATGTTCTTCAGCTGGGTCTGATTTTCTCCAGACAAGCTGTCTTGGGAAGGATTTGGCCAGCCCTAAGAAGCTGAAGGGAAAGGGCGGAGGGGGGTTCTCTCTCTGCCCCCGACAGCCCCGAGCTGGGTCGGTCCCTCAGACCTGGCCAGGGGCAGCCCATCCCCCGGCGCCCTTCCCCGGGGCATCCAAGGGCAGGCTCGGCGCCAGCCCCACCCCGCTCGCCACTGCCCGACCATCGTCCTCCCTCGGGGGGCCTGGGCAGGACAGGGACCCGGCTGTGGGAGGCCTCCAGATCTCAGGCCTGGCACACCGTTTACCAGGCTGCTTCCTCCTCTGACGGGGGCCCAGCACACGCCCCAGGAGACTTGGCAGCCGCCCCCAGGGCTCTATCCTCTGGAACTCGTCCCCTTGGAAGGGGCCTGGCCCAGGTGCCAGGTTCGGCTGGTCGGCCAGCCTCCTTTGGAGAAAGCAGGCAAGCCGAGCCAGGCTTGCAGTGGCCCTGGCGTGACACCTGCCACCTCAGGCAGAGGGCCTCCCGCGTGCCCTCCATGGCGGGTTTCTCCCCGGAGCCGTGGCCTGGGCACTAGGAAGGCCGGGCCTCCCCGACTCCCGGGAGGAGGGGCTAGCCCAGTTGCGCCCTGGCCCCCAAACCCTCTGGTGCCATCTGCCTGTCTCGGCACTTCTGACTCCACAGAGCCTTTCCTACATCTGGGCTGCCTGCCGTGGCAAAGTGCAGGCGTGGGGTGAGGCCATGGCTTTGTCTTTCCAGGAAAAAATGAGCCCCTGGCCGAAGCAGCAGGCCCAGGCAGAGCCTTGAGCTTGAAGCCCAGTAGGTCTGTGGCCCTCAGGGCCAGAGCAATGCTTTCAAGGCAGGGAAGCGGCCTGCAAGCTGAGTGGGAGTGGGGGAGGGGAGGGAGACAGCTGAAGCCGAGTCCAGAAGGGCGGCGATGGAAGAGCTGCAGCTGGGTCAGAGCCTGGAGGGAGGGCGGGGCCTTCACTGAGGACCCCCCCGCCCCCCGAGGCCAGCCCTAGGCCCCGGCGGTCGCGCATGCGCCCTTGGCCTGTGCGGTGTGTGGGGGCTTGAACCCAAGCCCGCAGGGCTCCCGGAGCGGCCAGAGAAAGAAGGGCCCATGGAGAGGTAGGCGAGGTGGGCAGGGGGCGCCACCTTACTCTCCTCAGCTCCCTGAGGGAGAGAGAGAGAGACAGAGACAGAGAGAGAGATCCCTGACCTCTGAGTCTCTGCCTCCACCGCTGGCTGGTGCCAACTCACGCGCCATCCCACTTCCAGCCATCACCCCCACGCCTGCCCCGGGGCCAGCCCCACCACAGAGAGGCCGGTTGGTTCCTGCTCACCTCTGTGCCGTCCCTTCCCGACCTGACCCCAGTGCAGGGGATAAGCTTCAGACAAGTCTTTCCATGTCCCTCTGCATGACAATAGACTTCCTCCCCTCTCCCATTCCACAGGCCCACCCACCCGGGACATCCACCTTTGTCATTAGCTCAGGAGAGGATGCAAGATGAGAATCTCTGCTATTGTGTGCGGAGACTCAGTTTCCCGGGTTTCCCCCATGGACACATGTTCTTCAGCTGGGTCTGATTTTCTCCAGACAAGCTGTCTTGGGAAGGATTTGGCCAGCCCAAAGAAGCTGAAGGGAAAGGGCGGAGGGGGGGTTCTCTCTCTGCCCCCGACAGCCCCGAGCTGGGTCGGTCCCTCAGACCTGGCCAGGGGCAGCCCATCCCCCGGCGCCCTTCCCCGGGGCATCCAAGGGCAGGCTCGGCGCCAGCCCCACCCCGCTCGCCACTGCCCGACCATCGTCCTCCCTCGGGGGGCCTGGGCAGGACAGGGACCCGGCTGTGGGAGGCCTCCAGATCTCAGGCCTGGCACACCGTTTACCAGGCTGCTTCCTCCTCTGACGGGGGCCCAGCACACGCCCCAGGAGACTTGGCAGCCGCCCCCAGGGCTCTATCCTCTGGAACTCGTCCCCTTGGAAGGGGCCTGGCCCAGGTGCCAGGTTCGGCTGGTCGGCCAGCCTCCTTTGGAGAAAGCAGGCAAGCCGAGCCAGGCTTGCAGTGGCCCTGGCGTGACACCTGCCACCTCAGGCAGAGGGCCTCCCGCGTGCCCTCCATGGCGGGTTTCTCCCCGGAGCCGTGGCCTGGGCACTAGGAAGGCCGGGCCTCCCCGACTCCCGGGAGGAGGGGCTAGCCCAGTTGCGCCCTGGCCCCCAAACCCTCTGGTGCCATCTGCCTGTCTCGGCACTTCTGACTCCACAGAGCCTTTCCTACATCTGGGCTGCCTGCCGTGGCAAAGTGCAGGCGTGGGGTGAGGCCATGGCTTTGTCTTTCCAGGAAAAAATGAGCCCCTGGCCGAAGCAGCAGGCCCAGGCAGAGCCTTGAGCTTGAAGCCCAGTAGGTCTGTGGCCCTCAGGGCCAGAGCAATGCTTTCAAGGCAGGGAAGCGGCCTGCAAGCTGAGTGGGAGTGGGGGAGGGGAGGGAGACAGCTGAAGCCGAGTCCAGAAGGGCGGCGATGGAAGAGCTGCAGCTGGGTCAGAGCCTGGAGGGAGGGCGGGGCCTTCACTGAGGACCCCCCCGCCCCCCGAGGCCAGCCCTAGGCCCCGGCGGTCGCGCATGCGCCCTTGGCCTGTGCGGTGTGTGGGGGCTTGAACCCAAGCCCGCAGGGCTCCCGGAGCGGCCAGAGAAAGAAGGGCCCATGGAGAGGTAGGCGAGGTGGGCAGGGGGCGCCACCTTACTCTCCTCAGCTCCCTGAGGGAGAGAGAGAGAGACAGAGACAGAGAGAGAGATCCCTGACCTCTGAGTCTCTGCCTCCACCGCTGGCTGGTGCCAACTCACGCGCCATCCCACTTCCAGCCATCACCCCCACGCCTGCCCCGGGGCCAGCCCCACCACAGAGAGGCCGGTTGGTTCCTGCTCACCTCTGTGCCGTCCCTTCCCGACCTGACCCCAGTGCAGGGGATAAGCTTCAGACAAGTCTTTCCATGTCCCTCTGCATGACAATAGACTTCCTCCCCTCTCCCATTCCACAGGCCCACCCACCCGGGACATCCACCTTGGTCATTAGCTCAGGAGAGGATGCAAGATGAGAATCTCTGCTATTGTGTGGGGAGACTCAGTTTCCCGGGTTTCCCCCATGGACACATGTTCTTCAGCTGGGTCTGATTTTCTCCAGACAAGCTGTCTTGGGAAGGATTTGGCCAGCCCTAAGAAGCTGAAAGGAAAGGGCGGAGGGGGGTTCTCTCTCTGCCCCCGACAGCCCCGAGCTGGGTCGGTCCCTCAGACCTGGCCAGGGGCAGCCCATCCCCCGGCGCCCTTCCCCGGGGCATCCAAGGGCAGGCTCGGCGCCAGCCCCACCCCGCTCGCCACTGCCCGACCATCGTCCTCCCTCGGGGGGCCTGGGCAGGACAGGGACCCGGCTGTGGGAGGCCTCCAGATCTCAGGCCTGGCACACCGTTTACCAGGCTGCTTCCTCCTCTGACGGGGGCCCAGCACACGCCCCAGGAGACTTGGCAGCCGCCCCCAGGGCTCTATCCTCTGGAACTCGTCCCCTTGGAAGGGGCCTGGCCCAGGTGCCAGGTTCGGCTGGTCGGCCAGCCTCCTTTGGAGAAAGCAGGCAAGCCGAGCCAGGCTTGCAGTGGCCCTGGCGTGACACCTGCCACCTCAGGCAGAGGGCCTCCCGCGTGCCCTCCATGGCGGGTTTCTCCCCGGAGCCGTGGCCTGGGCACTAGGAAGGCCGGGCCTCCCCGACTCCCGGGAGGAGGGGCTAGCCCAGTTGCGCCCTGGCCCCCAAACCCTCTGGTGCCATCTGCCTGTCTCGGCACTTCTGACTCCACAGAGCCTTTCCTACATCTGGGCTGCCTGCCGTGGCAAAGTGCAGGCGTGGGGTGAGGCCATGGCTTTGTCTTTCCAGGAAAAAATGAGCCCCTGGCCGAAGCAGCAGGCCCAGGCAGAGCCTTGAGCTTGAAGCCCAGTAGGTCTGTGGCCCTCAGGGCCAGAGCAATGCTTTCAAGGCAGGGAAGCGGCCTGCAAGCTGAGTGGGAGTGGGGGAGGGGAGGGAGACAGCTGAAGCCGAGTCCAGAAGGGCGGCGATGGAAGAGCTGCAGCTGGGTCAGAGCCTGGAGGGAGGGCGGGGCCTTCACTGAGGACCCCCCCGCCCCCCGAGGCCAGCCCTAGGCCCCGGCGGTCGCGCATGCGCCCTTGGCCTGTGCGGTGTGTGGGGGCTTGAACCCAAGCCCGCAGGGCTCCCGGAGCGGCCAGAGAAAGAAGGGCCCATGGAGAGGTAGGCGAGGTGGGCAGGGGGCGCCACCTTACTCTCCTCAGCTCCCTGAGGGAGAGAGAGAGAGACAGAGACAGAGAGAGAGATCCCTGACCTCTGAGTCTCTGCCTCCACCGCTGGCTGGTGCCAACTCACGCGCCATCCCACTTCCAGCCATCACCCCCACGCCTGCCCCGGGGCCAGCCCCACCACAGAGAGGCCGGTTGGTTCCTGCTCACCTCTGTGCCGTCCCTTCCCGACCTGACCCCAGTGCAGGGGATAAGCTTCAGACAAGTCTTTCCATGTCCCTCTGCATGACAATAGACTTCCTCCCCTCTCCCATTCCACAGGCCCACCCACCCGGGACATCCACCTTGGTCATTAGCTCAGGAGAGGATGCAAGATGAGAATCTCTGCTATTGTGTGGGGAGACTCAGTTTCCCGGGTTTCCCCCATGGACACATGTTCTTCAGCTGGGTCTGATTTTCTCCAGACAAGCTGTCTTGGGAAGGATTTGGCCAGCCCTAAGAAGCTGAAAGGAAAGGGCGGAGGGGGGTTCTCTCTCTGCCCCCGACAGCCCCGAGCTGGGTCGGTCCCTCAGACCTGGCCAGGGGCAGCCCATCCCCCGGCGCCCTTCCCCGGGGCATCCAAGGGCAGGCTCGGCGCCAGCCCCACCCCGCTCGCCACTGCCCGACCATCGTCCTCCCTCGGGGGGCCTGGGCAGGACAGGGACCCGGCTGTGGGAGGCCTCCAGATCTCAGGCCTGGCACACCGTTTACCAGGCTGCTTCCTCCTCTGACGGGGGCCCAGCACACGCCCCAGGAGACTTGGCAGCCGCCCCCAGGGCTCTATCCTCTGGAACTCGTCCCCTTGGAAGGGGCCTGGCCCAGGTGCCAGGTTCGGCTGGTCGGCCAGCCTCCTTTGGAGAAAGCAGGCAAGCCGAGCCAGGCTTGCAGTGGCCCTGGCGTGACACCTGCCACCTCAGGCAGAGGGCCTCCCGCGTGCCCTCCATGGCGGGTTTGTCCCCGGAGCCGTGGCCTGGGCACTAGGAAGGCCGGGCCTCCCCGACTCCCGGGAGGAGGGGCTAGCCCAGTTGCGCCCTGGCCCCCAAACCCTCTGGTGCCATCTGCCTGTCTCGGCACTTCTGACTCCACAGAGCCTTTCCTACATCTGGGCTGCCTGCCGTGGCAAAGTGCAGGCGTGGGGTGAGGCCATGGCTTTGTCTTTCCAGGAAAAAATGAGCCCCTGGCCGAAGCAGCAGGCCCAGGCAGAGCCTTGAGCTTGAAGCCCAGTAGGTCTGTGGCCCTCAGGGCCAGAGCAATGCTTTCAAGGCAGGGAAGCGGCCTGCAAGCTGAGTGGGAGTGGGGGAGGGGAGGGAGACAGCTGAAGCCGAGTCCAGAAGGGCGGCGATGGAAGAGCTGCAGCTGGGTCAGAGCCTGGAGGGAGGGCGGGGCCTTCACTGAGGACCCCCCCGCCCCCCGAGGCCAGCCCTAGGCCCCGGCGGTCGCGCATGCGCCCTTGGCCTGTGCGGTGTGTGGGGGCTTGAACCCAAGCCCGCAGGGCTCCCGGAGCGGCCAGAGAAAGAAGGGCCCATGGAGAGGTAGGCGAGGTGGGCAGGGGGCGCCACCTTACTCTCCTCAGCTCCCTGAGGGAGAGAGAGAGAGACAGAGACAGAGAGAGAGATCCCTGACCTCTGAGTCTCTGCCTCCACGCTGGCTGGTGCCAACTCACGCGCCATCCCACTTCCAGCCATCACCCCCACGCCTGCCCCGGGGGCAGCCCCACCACAGAGAGGCCGGTTGGTTCCTGCTCACCTCTGTGCCGTCCCTTCCCGACCTGACCCCAGTGCAGGGGATAAGCTTCAGACAAGTCTTTCCATGTCCCTCTGCATGACAATAGACTTCCTCCCCTCTCCCATTCCACAGGCCCACCCACCCGGGACATCCACCTTGGTCATTAGCTCAGGAGAGGATGCAAGATGAGAATCTCTGCTATTGTGTGCGGAGACTCAGTTTCCCGGGTTTCCCCCATGGACACATGTTCTTCAGCTGGGTCTGATTTTCTCCAGACAAGCTGTCTTGGGAAGGATTTGGCCAGCCCTAAGAAGCTGAAGGGAAAGGGCGGAGGGGGGTTCTCTCTCTGCCCCCGACAGCCCCGAGCTGGGTCGGTCCCTCAGACCTGGCCAGGGGCAGCCCATCCCCCGGCGCCCTTCCCCGGGGCATCCAAGGGCAGGCTCGGCGCCAGCCCCACCCCGCTCGCCACTGCCCGACCATCGTCCTCCCTCGGGGGGCCTGGGCAGGACAGGGACCCGGCTGTGGGAGGCCTCCAGATCTCAGGCCTGGCACACCGTTTACCAGGCTGCTTCCTCCTCTGACGGGGGCCCAGCACACGCCCCAGGAGACTTGGCAGCCGCCCCCAGGGCTCTAGCCTCTGCAACTCGTCCCCTTGGAAGGGGCCTGGCCCAGGTGCCAGGTTCGGCTGGTCGGCCAGCCTCCTTTGGAGAAAGCAGGCAAGCCGAGCCAGGCTTGCAGTGGCCCTGGCGTGACACCTGCCACCTCAGGCAGAGGGCCTCCCGCGTGCCCTCCATGGCGGGTTTCTCCCCGGAGCCGTGGCCTGGGCACTAGGAAGGCCGGGCTTCCCCGACTCCCGGGAGGAGGGGCTAGCCCAGTTGCGCCCTGGCCCCCAAACCCTCTGGTGCCATCTTCCTGTCTCGGCACTTCTGACTCCACAGAGCCTTTCCTACATCTGGGCTGCCTGCCGTGGCAAAGTGCAGGCGTGGGGTGAGGCCATGGCTTTGTCTTTCCAGGAAAAAATGAGCCCCTGGCCGAAGCAGCAGGCCCAGGCAGAGCCTTGAGCTTGAAGCCCAGTAGGTCTGTGGCCCTCAGGGCCAGAGCAATGCTTTCAAGGCAGGGAAGCGGCCTGCAAGCTGAGTGGGAGTGGGGGAGGGGAGGGAGACAGCTGAAGCCGAGTCCAGAAGGGCGGCGATGGAAGAGCTGCAGCTGGGTCAGAGCCTGGAGGGAGGGCGGGGCCTTCACTGAGGACCCCCCCGCCCCCCGAGGCCAGCCCTAGGCCCTGGCGGTCGCGCATGCGCCCTTGGCCTGTGCGGTGTGTGGGGGCTTGAACCCAAGC
Organism: Diceros bicornis minor; assembly: GCF_020826845.1. Classification (NCBI taxonomy): domain Eukaryota; kingdom Metazoa; phylum Chordata; class Mammalia; order Perissodactyla; family Rhinocerotidae; genus Diceros; species Diceros bicornis. The sequence goes on from NW_026691631.1 coordinate 15,239, forward strand.
CCGCAGGGCTCCCGGAGCGGCCAGAGAAAGAAGGGCCCATGGAGAGGTAGGCGAGGTGGGCAGGGGGCGCCACCTTACTCTCCTCAGCTCCCTGAGGGAGAGAGAGAGAGACAGAGACAGAGAGAGAGATCCCTGACCTCTGAGTCTCTGCCTCCACCGCTGGCTGGTGCCAACTCACGCGCCATCCCACTTCCAGCCATCACCCCCACGCCTGCCCCGGGGCCAGCCCCACCACAGAGAGGCCGGTTGGTTCCTGCTCACCTCTGTGCCGTCCCTTCCCGACCTGACCCCAGTGCAGGGGATAAGCTTCAGACAAGTCTTTCCATGTCCCTCTGCATGACAATAGACTTCCTCCCCTCTCCCATTCCACAGGCCCACCCACCCGGGACATCCACCTTTGTCATTAGCTCAGGAGAGGATGCAAGATGAGAATCTCTGCTATTGTGTGCGGAGACTCAGTTTCCCGGGTTTCCCCCATGGACACATGTTCTTCAGCTGGGTCTGATTTTCTCCAGACAAGCTGTCTTGGGAAGGATTTGGCCAGCCCTAAGAAGCTGAAGGGAAAGGGCGGAGGGGGGTTCTCTCTCTGCCCCCGACAGCCCCGAGCTGGGTCGGTCCCTCAGACCTGGCCAGGGGCAGCCCATCCCCCGGCGCCCTTCCCCGGGGCATCCAAGGGCAGGCTCGGCGCCAGCCCCACCCCGCTCGCCACTGCCCGACCATCGTCCTCCCTCGGGGGGCCTGGGCAGGACAGGGACCCGGCTGTGGGAGGCCTCCAGATCTCAGGCCTGGCACACCGTTTAGCAGGCTGCTTCCTCCTCTGACGGGGGCCCAGCACACGCCCCAGGAGACTTGGCAGCCGCCCCCAGGGCTCTATCCTCTGGAACTCGTCCCCTTGGAAGGGGCCTGGCCCAGGTGCCAGGTTCGGCTGGTCGGCCAGCCTCCTTTGGAGAAAGCAGGCAAGCCGAGCCAGGCTTGCAGTGGCCCTGGCGTGACACCTGCCACCTCAGGCAGAGGGCCTCCCGCGTGCCCTCCATGGCGGGTTTCTCCCCGGAGCCGTGGCCTGGGCACTAGGAAGGCCGGGCCTCCCCGACTCCCGGGAGGAGGGGCTAGCCCAGTTGCGCCCTGGCCCCCAAACCCTCTGGTGCCATCTGCCTGTCTCGGCACTTCTGACTCCACAGAGCCTTTCCTACATCTGGGCTGCCTGCCGTGGCAAAGTGCAGGCGTGGGGTGAGGCCATGGCTTTGTCTTTCCAGGAAAAAATGAGCCCCTGGCCGAAGCAGCAGGCCCAGGCAGAGCCTTGAGCTTGAAGCCCAGTAGGTCTGTGGCCCTCAGGGCCAGAGCAATGCTTTCAAGGCAGGGAAGCGGCCTGCAAGCTGAGTGGGAGTGGGGGAGGGGAGGGAGACAGCTGAAGCCGAGTCCAGAAGGGCGGCGATGGAAGAGCTGCAGCTGGGTCAGAGCCTGGAGGGAGGGCGGGGCCTTCACTGAGGACCCCCCCGCCCCCCGAGGCCAGCCCTAGGCCCCGGCGGTCGCGCATGCGCCCTTGGCCTGTGCGGTGTGTGGGGGCTTGAACCCAAGCCCGCAGGGCTCCCGGAGCGGCCAGAGAAAGAAGGGCCCATGGAGAGGTAGGCGAGGTGGGCAGGGGGCGCCACCTTACTCTCCTCAGCTCCCTGAGGGAGAGAGAGAGAGACAGAGACAGAGAGAGAGATCCCTGACCTCTGAGTCTCTGCCTCCACCGCTGGCTGGTGCCAACTCACGCGCCATCCCACTTCCAGCCATCACCCCCACGCCTGCCCCGGGGCCAGCCCCACCACAGAGAGGCCGGTTGGTTCCTGCTCACCTCTGTGCCGTCCCTTCCCGACCTGACCCCAGTGCAGGGGATAAGCTTCAGACAAGTCTTTCCATGTCCCTCTGCATGACAATAGACTTCCTCCCCTCTCCCATTCCACAGGCCCACCCACCCGGGACATCCACCTTTGTCATTAGCTCAGGAGAGGATGCAAGATGAGAATCTCTGCTATTGTGTGCGGAGACTCAGTTTCCCGGGTTTCCCCCATGGACACATGTTCTTCAGCTGGGTCTGATTTTCTCCAGACAAGCTGTCTTGGGAAGGATTTGGCCAGCCCTAAGAAGCTGAAGGGAAAGGGCGGAGGGGGGTTCTCTCTCTGCCCCCGACAGCCCCGAGCTGGGTCGGTCCCTCAGACCTGGCCAGGGGCAGCCCATCCCCCGGCGCCCTTCCCCGGGGCATCCAAGGGCAGGCTCGGCGCCAGCCCCACCCCGCTCGCCACTGCCCGACCATCGTCCTCCCTCGGGGGGCCTGGGCAGGACAGGGACCCGGCTGTGGGAGGCCTCCAGATCTCAGGCCTGGCACACCGTTTACCAGGCTGCTTCCTCCTCTGACGGGGGCCCAGCACACGCCCCAGGAGACTTGGCAGCCGCCCCCAGGGCTCTATCCTCTGGAACTCGTCCCCTTGGAAGGGGCCTGGCCCAGGTGCCAGGTTCGGCTGGTCGGCCAGCCTCCTTTGGAGAAAGCAGGCAAGCCGAGCCAGGCTTGCAGTGGCCCTGGCGTGACACCTGCCACCTCAGGCAGAGGGCCTCCCGCGTGCCCTCCATGGCGGGTTTCTCCCCGGAGCCGTGGCCTGGGCACTAGGAAGGCCGGGCCTCCCCGACTCCCGGGAGGAGGGGCTAGCCCAGTTGCGCCCTGGCCCCCAAACCCTCTGGTGCCATCTGCCTGTCTCGGCACTTCTGACTCCACAGAGCCTTTCCTACATCTGGGCTGCCTGCCGTGGCAAAGTGCAGGCGTGGGGTGAGGCCATGGCTTTGTCTTTCCAGGAAAAAATGAGCCCCTGGCCGAAGCAGCAGGCCCAGGCAGAGCCTTGAGCTTGAAGCCCAGTAGGTCTGTGGCCCTCAGGGCCAGAGCAATGCTTTCAAGGCAGGGAAGCGGCCTGCAAGCTGAGTGGGAGTGGGGGAGGGGAGGGAGACAGCTGAAGCCGAGTCCAGAAGGGCGGCGATGGAAGAGCTGCAGCTGGGTCAGAGCCTGGAGGGAGGGCGGGGCCTTCACTGAGGACCCCCCCGCCCCCCGAGGCCAGCCCTAGGCCCCGGCGGTCGCGCATGCGCCCTTGGCCTGTGCGGTGTGTGGGGGCTTGAACCCAAGCCCGCAGGGCTCCCGGAGCGGCCAGAGAAAGAAGGGCCCATGGAGAGGTAGGCGAGGTGGGCAGGGGGCGCCACCTTACTCTCCTCAGCTCCCTGAGGGAGAGAGAGAGAGACAGAGACAGAGAGAGAGATCCCTGACCTCTGAGTCTCTGCCTCCACCGCTGGCTGGTGCCAACTCACGCGCCATCCCACTTCCAGCCATCACCCCCACGCCTGCCCCGGGGCCAGCCCCACCACAGAGAGGCCGGTTGGTTCCTGCTCACCTCTGTGCCGTCCCTTCCCGACCTGACCCCAGTGCAGGGGATAAGCTTCAGACAAGTCTTTCCATGTCCCTCTGCATGACAATAGACTTCCTCCCCTCTCCCATTCCACAGGCCCACCCACCCGGGACATCCACCTTTGTCATTAGCTCAGGAGAGGATGCAAGATGAGAATCTCTGCTATTGTGTGCGGAGACTCAGTTTCCCGGGTTTCCCCCATGGACACATGTTCTTCAGCTGGGTCTGATTTTCTCCAGACAAGCTGTCTTGGGAAGGATTTGGCCAGCCCTAAGAAGCTGAAGGGAAAGGGCGGAGGGGGGTTCTCTCTCTGCCCCCGACAGCCCCGAGCTGGGTCGGTCCCTCAGACCTGGCCAGGGGCAGCCCATCCCCCGGCGCCCTTCCCCGGGGCATCCAAGGGCAGGCTCGGCGCCAGCCCCACCCCGCTCGCCACTGCCCGACCATCGTCCTCCCTCGGGGGGCCTGGGCAGGACAGGGACCCGGCTGTGGGAGGCCTCCAGATCTCAGGCCTGGCACACCGTTTAGCAGGCTGCTTCCTCCTCTGACGGGGGCCCAGCACACGCCCCAGGAGACTTGGCAGCCGCCCCCAGGGCTCTATCCTCTGGAACTCGTCCCCTTGGAAGGGGCCTGGCCCAGGTGCCAGGTTCGGCTGGTCGGCCAGCCTCCTTTGGAGAAAGCAGGCAAGCCGAGCCAGGCTTGCAGTGGCCCTGGCGTGACACCTGCCACCTCAGGCAGAGGGCCTCCCGCGTGCCCTCCATGGCGGGTTTCTCCCCGGAGCCGTGGCCTGGGCACTAGGAAGGCCGGGCCTCCCCGACTCCCGGGAGGAGGGGCTAGCCCAGTTGCGCCCTGGCCCCCAAACCCTCTGGTGCCATCTGCCTGTCTCGGCACTTCTGACTCCACAGAGCCTTTCCTACATCTGGGCTGCCTGCCGTGGCAAAGTGCAGGCGTGGGGTGAGGCCATGGCTTTGTCTTTCCAGGAACAAATGAGCCCCTGGCCGAAGCAGCAGGCCCAGGCAGAGCCTTGAGCTTGAAGCCCAGTAGGTCTGTGGCCCTCAGGGCCAGAGCAATGCTTTCAAGGCAGGGAAGCGGCCTGCAAGCTGAGTGGGAGTGGGGGAGGGGAGGGAGACAGCTGAAGCCGAGTCCAGAAGGGCGGCGATGGAAGAGCTGCAGCTGGGTCAGAGCCTGGAGGGAGGGCGGGGCCTTCACTGAGGACCCCCCCGCCCCCCGAGGCCAGCCCTAGGCCCCGGCGGTCGCGCATGCGCCCTTGGCCTGTGCGGTGTGTGGGGGCTTGAACCCAAGCCCGCAGGGCTCCCGGAGCGGCCAGAGAAAGAAGGGCCCATGGAGAGGTAGGCGAGGTGGGCAGGGGGCGCCACCTTACTCTCCTCAGCTCCCTGAGGGAGAGAGAGAGAGACAGAGACAGAGAGAGAGATCCCTGACCTCTGAGTCTCTGCCTCCACCGCTGGCTGGTGCCAACTCACGCGCCATCCCACTTCCAGCCATCACCCCCACGCCTGCCCCGGGGCCAGCCCCACCACAGAGAGGCCGGTTGGTTCCTGCTCACCTCTGTGCCGTCCCTTCCCGACCTGACCCCAGTGCAGGGGATAAGCTTCAGACAAGTCTTTCCATGTCCCTCTGCATGACAATAGACTTCCTCCCCTCTCCCATTCCACAGGCCCACCCACCCGGGACATCCACCTTTGTCATTAGCTCAGGAGAGGATGCAAGATGAGAATCTCTGCTATTGTGTGCGGAGACTCAGTTTCCCGGGTTTCCCCCATGGACACATGTTCTTCAGCTGGGTCTGATTTTCTCCAGACAAGCTGTCTTGGGAAGGATTTGGCCAGCCCTAAGAAGCTGAAGGGAAAGGGCGGAGGGGGGTTCTCTCTCTGCCCCCGACAGCCCCGAGCTGGGTCGGTCCCTCAGACCTGGCCAGGGGCAGCCCATCCCCCGGCGCCCTTCCCCGGGGCATCCAAGGGCAGGCTCGGCGCCAGCCCCACCCCGCTCGCCACTGCCCGACCATCGTCCTCCCTCGGGGGGCCTGGGCAGGACAGGGACCCGGCTGTGGGAGGCCTCCAGATCTCAGGCCTGGCACACCGTTTAGCAGGCTGCTTCCTCCTCTGACGGGGGCCCAGCACACGCCCCAGGAGACTTGGCAGCCGCCCCCAGGGCTCTATCCTCTGGAACTCGTCCCCTTGGAAGGGGCCTGGCCCAGGTGCCAGGTTCGGCTGGTCGGCCAGCCTCCTTTGGAGAAAGCAGGCAAGCCGAGCCAGGCTTGCAGTGGCCCTGGCGTGACACCTGCCACCTCAGGCAGAGGGCCTCCCGCGTGCCCTCCATGGCGGGTTTCTCCCCGGAGCCGTGGCCTGGGCACTAGGAAGGCCGGGCCTCCCCGACTCCCGGGAGGAGGGGCTAGCCCAGTTGCGCCCTGGCCCCCAAACCCTCTGGTGCCATCTGCCTGTCTCGGCACTTCTGACTCCACAGAGCCTTTCCTACATCTGGGCTGCCTGCCGTGGCAAAGTGCAGGCGTGGGGTGAGGCCATGGCTTTGTCTTTCCAGGAACAAATGAGCCCCTGGCCGAAGCAGCAGGCCCAGGCAGAGCCTTGAGCTTGAAGCCCAGTAGGTCTGTGGCCCTCAGGGCCAGAGCAATGCTTTCAAGGCAGGGAAGCGGCCTGCAAGCTGAGTGGGAGTGGGGGAGGGGAGGGAGACAGCTGAAGCCGAGTCCAGAAGGGCGGCGATGGAAGAGCTGCAGCTGGGTCAGAGCCTGGAGGGAGGGCGGGGCCTTCACTGAGGACCCCCCCGCCCCCCGAGGCCAGCCCTAGGCCCCGGCGGTCGCGCATGCGCCCTTGGCCTGTGCGGTGTGTGGGGGCTTGAACCCAAGCCCGCAGGGCTCCCGGAGCGGCCAGAGAAAGAAGGGCCCATGGAGAGGTAGGCGAGGTGGGCAGGGGGCGCCACCTTACTCTCCTCAGCTCCCTGAGGGAGAGAGAGAGAGACAGAGACAGAGAGAGAGATCCCTGACCTCTGAGTCTCTGCCTCCACCGCTGGCTGGTGCCAACTCACGCGCCATCCCACTTCCAGCCATCACCCCCACGCCTGCCCCGGGGCCAGCCCCACCACAGAGAGGCCGGTTGGTTCCTGCTCACCTCTGTGCCGTCCCTTCCCGACCTGACCCCAGTGCAGGGGATAAGCTTCAGACAAGTCTTTCCATGTCCCTCTGCATGACAATAGACTTCCTCCCCTCTCCCATTCCACAGGCCCACCCACCCGGGACATCCACCTTTGTCATTAGCTCAGGAGAGGATGCAAGATGAGAATCTCTGCTATTGTGTGCGGAGACTCAGTTTCCCGGGTTTCCCCCATGGACACATGTTCTTCAGCTGGGTCTGATTTTCTCCAGACAAGCTGTCTTGGGAAGGATTTGGCCAGCCCTAAGAAGCTGAAGGGAAAGGGCGGAGGGGGGTTCTCTCTCTGCCCCCGACAGCCCCGAGCTGGGTCGGTCCCTCAGACCTGGCCAGGGGCAGCCCATCCCCCGGCGCCCTTCCCCGGGGCATCCAAGGGCAGGCTCGGCGCCAGCCCCACCCCGCTCGCCACTGCCCGACCATCGTCCTCCCTCGGGGGGCCTGGGCAGGACAGGGACCCGGCTGTGGGAGGCCTCCAGATCTCAGGCCTGGCACACCGTTTAGCAGGCTGCTTCCTCCTCTGACGGGGGCCCAGCACACGCCCCAGGAGACTTGGCAGCCGCCCCCAGGGCTCTATCCTCTGGAACTCGTCCCCTTGGAAGGGGCCTGGCCCAGGTGCCAGGTTCGGCTGGTCGGCCAGCCTCCTTTGGAGAAAGCAGGCAAGCCGAGCCAGGCTTGCAGTGGCCCTGGCGTGACACCTGCCACCTCAGGCAGAGGGCCTCCCGCGTGCCCTCCATGGCGGGTTTCTCCCCGGAGCCGTGGCCTGGGCACTAGGAAGGCCGGGCCTCCCCGACTCCCGGGAGGAGGGGCTAGCCCAGTTGCGCCCTGGCCCCCAAACCCTCTGGTGCCATCTGCCTGTCTCGGCACTTCTGACTCCACAGAGCCTTTCCTACATCTGGGCTGCCTGCCGTGGCAAAGTGCAGGCGTGGGGTGAGGCCATGGCTTTGTCTTTCCAGGAACAAATGAGCCCCTGGCCGAAGCAGCAGGCCCAGGCAGAGCCTTGAGCTTGAAGCCCAGTAGGTCTGTGGCCCTCAGGGCCAGAGCAATGCTTTCAAGGCAGGGAAGCGGCCTGCAAGCTGAGTGGGAGTGGGGGAGGGGAGGGAGACAGCTGAAGCCGAGTCCAGAAGGGCGGCGATGGAAGAGCTGCAGCTGGGTCAGAGCCTGGAGGGAGGGCGGGGCCTTCACTGAGGACCCCCCCGCCCCCCGAGGCCAGCCCTAGGCCCCGGCGGTCGCGCATGCGCCCTTGGCCTGTGCGGTGTGTGGGGGCTTGAACCCAAGCCCGCAGGGCTCCCGGAGCGGCCAGAGAAAGAAGGGCCCATGGAGAGGTAGGCGAGGTGGGCAGGGGGCGCCACCTTACTCTCCTCAGCTCCCTGAGGGAGAGAGAGAGAGACAGAGACAGAGAGAGAGATCCCTGACCTCTGAGTCTCTGCCTCCACCGCTGGCTGGTGCCAACTCACGCGCCATCCCACTTCCAGCCATCACCCCCACGCCTGCCCCGGGGGCAGCCCCACCACAGAGAGGCCGGTTGGTTCCTGCTCACCTCTGTGCCGTCCCTTCCCGACCTGACCCCAGTGCAGGGGATAAGCTTCAGACAAGTCTTTCCATGTCCCTCTGCATGACAATAGACTTCCTCCCCTCTCCCATTCCACAGGCCCACCCACCCGGGACATCCACCTTGGTCATTAGCTCAGGAGAGGATGCAAGATGAGAATCTCTGCTATTGTGTGCGGAGACTCAGTTTCCCGGGTTTCCCCCATGGACACATGTTCTTCAGCTGGGTCTGATTTTCTCCAGACAAGCTGTCTTGGGAAGGATTTGGCCAGCCCTAAGAAGCTGAAGGGAAAGTGCGGAGGGGGGTTCTCTCTCTGCCCCCGACAGCCCCGAGCTGGGTCGGTCCCTCAGACCTGGCCAGGGGCAGCCCATCCCCCGGCGCCCTTCCCCGGGGCATCCAAGGGCAGGCTCGGCGCCAGCCCCACCCCGCTCGCCACTGCCCGACCATCGTCCTCCCTCGGGGGGCCTGGGCAGGACAGGGACCCGGCTGTGGGAGGCCTCCAGATCTCAGGCCTGGCACACCGTTTACCAGGCTGCTTCCTCCTCTGACGGGGGCCCAGCACACGCCCCAGGAGACTTGGCAGCCGCCCCCAGGGCTCTATCCTCTGGAACTCGTCCCCTTGGAAGGGGCCTGGCCCAGGTGCCAGGTTCGGCTGGTCGGCCAGCCTCCTTTGGAGAAAGCAGGCAAGCCGAGCCAGGCTTGCAGTGGCCCTGGCGTGACACCTGCCACCTCAGGCAGAGGGCCTCCCGCGTGCCCTCCATGGCGGGTTTCTCCCCGGAGCCGTGGCCTGGGCACTAGGAAGGCCGGGCCTCCCCGACTCCCGGGAGGAGGGGCTAGCCCAGTTGCGCCCTGGCCCCCAAACCCTCTGGTGCCATCTGCCTGTCTCGGCACTTCTGACTCCACAGAGCCTTTCCTACATCTGGGCTGCCTGCCGTGGCAAAGTGCAGGCGTGGGGTGAGGCCATGGCTTTGTCTTTCCAGGAACAAATGAGCCCCTGGCCGAAGCAGCAGGCCCAGGCAGAGCCTTGAGCTTGAAGCCCAGTAGGTCTGTGGCCCTCAGGGCCAGAGCAATGCTTTCAAGGCAGGGAAGCGGCCTGCAAGCTGAGTGGGAGTGGGGGAGGGGAGGGAGACAGCTGAAGCCGAGTCCAGAAGGGCGGCGATGGAAGAGCTGCAGCTGGGTCAGAGCCTGGAGGGAGGGCGGGGCCTTCACTGAGGACCCCCCCGCCCCCCGAGGCCAGCCCTAGGCCCCGGCGGTCGCGCATGCGCCCTTGGCCTGTGCGGTGTGTGGGGGCTTGAACCCAAGCCCGCAGGGCTCCCGGAGCGGCCAGAGAAAGAAGGGCCCATGGAGAGGTAGGCGAGGTGGGCAGGGGGCGCCACCTTACTCTCCTCAGCTCCCTGAGGGAGAGAGAGAGAGACAGAGACAGAGAGAGAGATCCCTGACCTCTGAGTCTCTGCCTCCACCGCTGGCTGGTGCCAACTCACGCGCCATCCCACTTCCAGCCATCACCCCCACGCCTGCCCCGGGGGCAGCCCCACCACAGAGAGGCCGGTTGGTTCCTGCTCACCTCTGTGCCGTCCCTTCCCGACCTGACCCCAGTGCAGGGGATAAGCTTCAGACAAGTCTTTCCATGTCCCTCTGCATGACAATAGACTTCCTCCCCTCTCCCATTCCACAGGCCCACCCACCCGGGACATCCACCTTGGTCATTAGCTCAGGAGAGGATGCAAGATGAGAATCTCTGCTATTGTGTGCGGAGACTCAGTTTCCCGGGTTTCCCCCATGGACACATGTTCTTCAGCTGGGTCTGATTTTCTCCAGACAAGCTGTCTTGGGAAGGATTTGGCCAGCCCTAAGAAGCTGAAGGGAAAGGGCGGAGGGGGGTTCTCTCTCTGCCCCCGACAGCCCCGAGCTGGGTCGGTCCCTCAGACCTGGCCAGGGGCAGCCCATCCCCCGGCGCCCTTCCCCGGGGCATCCAAGGGCAGGCTCGGCGCCAGCCCCACCCCGCTCGCCACTGCCCGACCATCGTCCTCCCTCGGGGGGCCTGGGCAGGACAGGGACCCGGCTGTGGGAGGCCTCCAGATCTCAGGCCTGGCACACCGTTTACCAGGCTGCTTCCTCCTCTGACGGGGGCCCAGCACACGCCCCAGGAGACTTGGCAGCCGCCCCCAGGGCTCTATCCTCTGGAACTCGTCCCCTTGGAAGGGGCCTGGCCCAGGTGCCAGGTTCGGCTGGTCGGCCAGCCTCCTTTGGAGAAAGCAGGCAAGCCGAGCCAGGCTTGCAGTGGCCCTGGCGTGACACCTGCCACCTCAGGCAGAGGGCCTCCCGCGTGCCCTCCATGGCGGGTTTCTCCCCGGAGCCGTGGCCTGGGCACTAGGAAGGCCGGGCTTCCCCGACTCCCGGGAGGAGGGGCTAGCCCAGTTGCGCCCTGGCCCCCAAACCCTCTGGTGCCATCTGCCTGTCTCGGCACTTCTGACTCCACAGAGCCTTTCCTACATCTGGGCTGCCTGCCGTGGCAAAGTGCAGGCGTGGGGTGAGGCCATGGCTTTGTCTTTCCAGGAAAAAATGAGCCCCTGGCCGAAGCAGCAGGCCCAGGCAGAGCCTTGAGCTTGAAGCCCAGTAGGTCTGTGGCCCTCAGGGCCAGAGCAATGCTTTCAAGGCAGGGAAGCGGCCTGCAAGCTGAGTGGGAGTGGGGGAGGGGAGGGAGACAGCTGAAGCCGAGTCCAGAAGGGCGGCGATGGAAGAGCTGCAGCTGGGTCAGAGCCTGGAGGGAGGGCGGGGCCTTCACTGAGGACCCCCCCGCCCCCCGAGGCCAGCCCTAGGCCCTGGCGGTCGCGCATGCGCCCTTGGCCTGTGCGGTGTGTGGGGGCTTGAACCCAAGCCCGCAGGGCTCCCGGAGCGGCCAGAGAAAGAAGGGCCCATGGAGAGGTAGGCGAGGTGGGCAGGGGGCGCCACCTTACTCTCCTCAGCTCCCTGAGGGAGAGAGAGAGAGACAGAGACAGAGAGAGAGATCCCTGACCTCTGAGTCTCTGCCTCCACCGCTGGCTGGTGCCAACTCACGCGCCATCCCACTTCCAGCCATCACCCCCACGCCTGCCCCGGGGCCAGCCCCACCACAGAGAGGCCGGTTGGTTCCTGCTCACCTCTGTGCCGTCCCTTCCCGACCTGACCCCAGTGCAGGGGATAAGCTTCAGACAAGTCTTTCCATGTCCCTCTGCATGACAATTGACTTCCTCCCCTCTCCCATTCCACAGGCCCACCCACCCGGGACATCCACCTTTGTCATTAGCTCAGGAGAGGATGCAAGATGAGAATCTCTGCTATTGTGTGCGGAGACTCAGTTTCCCGGGTTTCCCCCATGGACACATGTTCTTCAGCTGGGTCTGATTTTCTCCAGACAAGCTGTCTTGGGAAGGATTTGGCCAGCCCTAAGAAGCTGAAGGGAAAGGGCGGAGGGGGGTTCTCTCTCTGCCCCCGACAGCCCCGAGCTGGGTCGGTCCCTCAGACCTGGCCAGGGGCAGCCCATCCCCCGGCGCCCTTCCCCGGGGCATCCAAGGGCAGGCTCGGCGCCAGCCCCACCCCGCTCGCCACTGCCCGACCATCGTCCTCCCTCGGGGGGCCTGGGCAGGACAGGGACCCGGCTGTGGGAGGCCTCCAGATCTCAGGCCTGGCACACCGTTTACCAGGCTGCTTCCTCCTCTGACGGGGGCCCAGCACACGCCCCAGGAGACTTGGCAGCCGCCCCCAGGGCTCTATCCTCTGGAACTCGTCCCCTTGGAAGGGGCCTGGCCCAGGTGCCAGGTTCGGCTGGTCGGCCAGCCTCCTTTGGAGAAAGCAGGCAAGCCGAGCCAGGCTTGCAGTGGCCCTGGCGTGACACCTGCCACCTCAGGCAGAGGGCCTCCCGCGTGCCCTCCATGGCGGGTTTCTCCCCGGAGCCGTGGCCTGGGCACTAGGAAGGCCGGGCCTCCCCGACTCCCGGGAGGAGGGGCTAGCCCAGTTGCGCCCTGGCCCCCAAACCCTCTGGTGCCATCTGCCTGTCTCGGCACTTCTGACTCCACAGAGCCTTTCCTACATCTGGGCTGCCTGCCGTGGCAAAGTGCAGGCGTGGGGTGAGGCCATGGCTTTGTCTTTCCAGGAAAAAATGAGCCCCTGGCCGAAGCAGCAGGCCCAGGCAGAGCCTTGAGCTTGAAGCCCAGTAGGTCTGTGGCCCTCAGGGCCAGAGCAATGCTTTCAAGGCAGGGAAGCGGCCTGCAAGCTGAGTGGGAGTGGGGGAGGGGAGGGAGACAGCTGAAGCCGAGTCCAGAAGGGCGGCGATGGAAGAGCTGCAGCTGGGTCAGAGCCTGGAGGGAGGGCGGGGCCTTCACTGAGGACCCCCCCGCCCCCCGAGGCCAGCCCTAGGCCCCGGCGGTCGCGCATGCGCCCTTGGCCTGTGCGGTGTGTGGGGGCTTGAACCCAAGCCCGCAGGGCTCCCGGAGCGGCCAGAGAAAGAAGGGCCCATGGAGAGGTAGGCGAGGTGGGCAGGGGGCGCCACCTTACTCTCCTCAGCTCCCTGAGGGAGAGAGAGAGAGACAGAGACAGAGAGAGAGATCCCTGACCTCTGAGTCTCTGCCTCCACCGCTGGCTGGTGCCAACTCACGCGCCATCCCACTTCCAGCCATCACCCCCACGCCTGCCCCGGGGCCAGCCCCACCACAGAGAGGCCGGTTGGTTCCTGCTCACCTCTGTGCCGTCCCTTCCCGACCTGACCCCAGTGCAGGGGATAAGCTTCAGACAAGTCTTTCCATGTCCCTCTGCATGACAATAGACTTCCTCCCCTCTCCCATTCCACAGGCCCACCCACCCGGGACATCCACCTTTGTCATTAGCTCAGGAGAGGATGCAAGATGAGAATCTCTGCTATTGTGTGCGGAGACTCAGTTTCCCGGGTTTCCCCCATGGACACATGTTCTTCAGCTGGGTCTGATTTTCTCCAGACAAGCTGTCTTGGGAAGGATTTGGCCAGCCCTAAGAAGCTGAAGGGAAAGGGCGGAGGGGGGTTCTCTCTCTGCCCCCCGACAGCCCCGAGCTGGGTCGGTCCCTCAGACCTGGCCAGGGGCAGCCCATCCCCCGGCGCCCTTCCCCGGGGCATCCAAGGGCAGGCTCGGCGCCAGCCCCACCCCGCTCGCCACTGCCCGACCATCGTCCTCCCTCCGTCCTCCCTCGGGGGGCCTGGGCAGGACAGGGACCCGGCTGTGGGAGGCCTCCAGATCTCAGGCCTGGCACACCGTTTAGCAGGCTGCTTCCTCCTCTGACGGGGGCCCAGCACACGCCCCAGGAGACTTGGCAGCCGCCCCCAGGGCTCTATCCTCTGGAACTCGTCCCCTTGGAAGGGGCCTGGCCCAGGTGCCAGGTTCGGCTGGTCGGCCAGCCTCCTTTGGAGAAAGCAGGCAAGCCGAGCCAGGCTTGCAGTGGCCCTGGCGTGACACCTGCCACCTCAGGCAGAGGGCCTCCCGCGTGCCCTCCATGGCGGGTTTCTCCCCGGAGCCGTGGCCTGGGCACTAGGAAGGCCGGGCCTCCCCGACTCCCGGGAGGAGGGGCTAGCCCAGTTGCGCCCTGGCCCCCAAACCCTCTGGTGCCATCTGCCTGTCTCGGCACTTCTGACTCCACAGAGCCTTTCCTACATCTGGGCTGCCTGCCGTGGCAAAGTGCAGGCGTGGGGTGAGGCCATGGCTTTGTCTTTCCAGGAACAAATGAGCCCCTGGCCGAAGCAGCAGGCCCAGGCAGAGCCTTGAGCTTGAAGCCCAGTAGGTCTGTGGCCCTCAGGGCCAGAGCAATGCTTTCAAGGCAGGGAAGCGGCCTGCAAGCTGAGTGGGAGTGGGGGAGGGGAGGGAGACAGCTGAAGCCGAGTCCAGAAGGGCGGCGATGGAAGAGCTGCAGCTGGGTCAGAGCCTGGAGGGAGGGCGGGGCCTTCACTGAGGACCCCCCCGCCCCCCCGAGGCCAGCCCTAGGCCCCGGCGGTCGCGCATGCGCCCTTGGCCTGTGCGGTGTGTGGGGGCTTGAACCCAAGCCCGCAGGGCTCCCGGAGCGGCCAGAGAAAGAAGGGCCCATGGAGAGGTAGGCGAGGTGGGCAGGGGGCGCCACCTTACTCTCCTCAGCTCCCTGAGGGAGAGAGAGAGAGACAGAGACAGAGAGAGAGATCCCTGACCTCTGAGTCTCTGCCTCCACCGCTGGCTGGTGCCAACTCACGCGCCATCCCACTTCCAGCCATCACCCCCACGCCTGCCCCGGGGCCAGCCCCACCACAGAGAGGCCGGTTGGTTCCTGCTCACCTCTGTGCCGTCCCTTCCCGACCTGACCCCAGTGCAGGGGATAAGCTTCAGACAAGTCTTTCCATGTCCCTCTGCATGACAATAGACTTCCTCCCCTCTCCCATTCCACAGGCCCACCACCCGGGACATCCACCTTTGTCATTAGCTCAGGAGAGGATGCAAGATGAGAATCTCTGCTATTGTGTGCGGAGACTCAGTTTCCCGGGTTTCCCCCATGGACACATGTTCTTCAGCTGGGTCTGATTTTCTCCAGACAAGCTGTCTTGGGAAGGATTTGGCCAGCCCTAAGAAGCTGAAGGGAAAGGGCGGAGGGGGGGTTCTCTCTCTGCCCCCGACAGCCCCGAGCTGGGTCGGTCCCTCAGACCTGGCCAGGGGCAGCCCATCCCCCGGCGCCCTTCCCCGGGGCATCCAAGGGCAGGCTCGGCGCCAGCCCCACCCCGCTCGCCACTGCCCGACCATCGTCCTCCCTCGGGGGGGCCTGGGCAGGACAGGGACCCGGCTGTGGGAGGCCTCCAGATCTCAGGCCTGGCACACCGTTTAGCAGGCTGCTTCCTCCTCTGACGGGGGGCCCAGCACACGCCCCAGGAGACTTGGCAGCCGCCCCCAGGGCTCTATCCTCTGGAACTCGTCCCCTTGGAAGGGGGCCTGGCCCAGGTGCCAGGTTCGGCTGGTCGGCCAGCCTCCTTTGGAGAAAGCAGGCAAGCCGAGCCAGGCTTGCAGTGGCCCTGGCGTGACACCTGCCACCTCAGGCAGAGGGCCTCCCGCGTGCCCTCCATGGCGGGTTTCTCCCCGGAGCCGTGGCCTGGGCACTAGGAAGGCCGGGCCTCCCCGACTCCCGGGAGGAGGGGGCTAGCCCAGTTGCGCCCTGGCCCCCAAACCCTCTGGTGCCATCTGCCTGTCTCGGCACTTCTGACTCCACAGAGCCTTTCCTACATCTGGGCTGCCTGCCGTGGCAAAGTGCAGGCGTGGGGTGAGGCCATGGCTTTGTCTTTCCAGGAACAAATGAGCCCCTGGCCGAAGCAGCAGGCCCAGGCAGAGCCTTGAGCTTGAAGCCCAGTAGGTCTGTGGCCCTCAGGGCCAGAGCAATGCTTTCAAGGCAGGGAAGCGGCCTGCAAGCTGAGTGGGAGTGGGGGGAGGGGAGGGAGACAGCTGAAGCCGAGTCCAGAAGGGCGGCGATGGAAAGAGCTGCAGCTGGGTCAGAGCCTGGAGGGAGGGCGGGGCCTTCACTGAGGACCCCCCCGCCCCCCGAGGCCAGCCCTAGGCCCCGGCGGTCGCGCATGCGCCCTTGGCCTGTGCGGTGTGTGGGGGCTTGAACCCAAGCCCGCAGGGCTCCCGGAGCGGCCAGAGAAAAGAAGGGCCCATGGAGAGGTAGGCGAGGTGGGCAGGGGGCGCCACCTTACTCTCCTCAGCTCCCTGAGGGAGAGAGAGAGAGACAGAGACAGAGAGAGAGATCCCTGACCTCTGAGTCTCTGCCTCCACCGCTGGCTGGTGCCAACTCACGCGCCATCCCACTTCCAGCCATCACCCCCACGCCTGCCCCGGGGGCAGCCCCACCACAGAGAGGCCGGTTGGTTCCTGCTCACCTCTGTGCCGTCCCTTCCCGACCTGACCCCAGTGCAGGGGATAAGCTTCAGACAAGTCTTTCCATGTCCCTCTGCATGACAATAGACTTCCTCCCCTCTCCCATTCCACAGGCCCACCCACCCGGGACATCCACCTTGGTCATTAGCTCAGGAGAGGATGCAAGATGAGAATCTCTGCTATTGTGTGCGGAGACTCAGTTTCCCGGGTTTCCCCCATGGACACATGTTCTTCAGCTGGGTCTGATTTTCTCCAGACAAGCTGTCTTGGGAAGGATTTGGCCAGCCCTAAGAAGCTGAAGGGAAAGTGCGGAGGGGGGTTCTCTCTCTGCCCCCGACAGCCCCGAGCTGGGTCGGTCCCCTCAGACCTGGCCAGGGGCAGCCCATCCCCCGGCGCCCTTCCCCGGGGCATCCAAGGGCAGGCTCGGCGCCAGCCCCACCCCGCTCGCCACTGCCCGACCATCGTCCTCCCTCGGGGGGCCTGGGCAGGACAGGGACCCGGCTGTGGGAGGCCTCCAGATCTCAGGCCTGGCACACCGTTTAGCAGGCTGCTTCCTCCTCTGACGGGGGCCCAGCACACGCCCCAGGAGACTTGGCAGCCGCCCCCAGGGCTCTATCCTCTGGAACTCGTCCCCTTGGAAGGGGCCTGGCCCAGGTGCCAGGTTCGGCTGGTCGGCCAGCCTCCTTTGGAGAAAGCAGGCAAGCCGAGCCAGGCTTGCAGTGGCCCTGGCGTGACACCTGCCACCTCAGGCAGAGGGCCTCCCGCGTGCCCTCCATGGCGGGTTTCTCCCCGGAGCCGTGGCCTGGGCACTAGGAAGGCCGGGCCTCCCCGACTCCCGGGAGGAGGGGCTAGCCCAGTTGCGCCCTGGCCCCCAAACCCTCTGGTGCCATCTGCCTGTCTCGGCACTTCTGACTCCACAGAGCCTTTCCTACATCTGGGCTGCCTGCCGTGGCAAAGTGCAGGCGTGGGGTGAGGCCATGGCTTTGTCTTTCCAGGAACAAATGAGCCCCTGGCCGAAGCAGCAGGCCCAGGCAGAGCCTTGAGCTTGAAGCCCAGTAGGTCTGTGGCCCTCAGGGCCAGAGCAATGCTTTCAAGGCAGGGAAGCGGCCTGCAAGCTGAGTGGGAGTGGGGGAGGGGAGGGAGACAGCTGAAGCCGAGTCCAGAAGGGCGGCGATGGAAGAGCTGCAGCTGGGTCAGAGCCTGGAGGGAGGGCGGGGCCTTCACTGAGGACCCCCCCGCCCCCCGAGGCCAGCCCTAGGCCCCGGCGGTCGCGCATGCGCCCTTGGCCTGTGCGGTGTGTGGGGGCTTGAACCCAAGCCCGCAGGGCTCCCGGAGCGGCCAGAGAAAGAAGGGCCCATGGAGAGGTAGGCGAGGTGGGCAGGGGGCGCCACCTTACTCTCCTCAGCTCCCTGAGGGAGAGAGAGAGAGACAGAGACAGAGAGAGAGATCCCTGACCTCTGAGTCTCTGCCTCCACCGCTGGCTGGTGCCAACTCACGCGCCATCCCACTTCCAGCCATCACCCCCACGCCTGCCCCGGGGGCAGCCCCACCACAGAGAGGCCGGTTGGTTCCTGCTCACCTCTGTGCCGTCCCTTCCCGACCTGACCCCAGTGCAGGGGATAAGCTTCAGACAAGTCTTTCCATGTCCCTCTGCATGACAATAGACTTCCTCCCCTCTCCCATTCCACAGGCCCACCCACCCGGGACATCCACCTTGGTCATTAGCTCAGGAGAGGATGCAAGATGAGAATCTCTGCTATTGTGTGCGGAGACTCAGTTTTCCCGGGTTTCCCCCATGGACACATGTTCTTCAGCTGGGTCTGATTTTCTCCAGACAAGCTGTCTTGGGAAGGATTTGGCCAGCCCTAAGAAGCTGAAGGGAAAGGGCGGAGGGGGGTTCTCTCTCTGCCCCCGACAGCCCCGAGCTGGGTCGGTCCCTCAGACCTGGCCAGGGGCAGCCCATCCCCCGGCGCCCTTCCCCGGGGCATCCAAGGGCAGGCTCGGCGCCAGCCCCACCCCGCTCGCCACTGCCCGACCATCGTCCTCCCTCGGGGGGCCTGGGCAGGACAGGGACCCGGCTGTGGGAGGCCTCCAGATCTCAGGCCTGGCACACCGTTTACCAGGCTGCTTCCTCCTCTGACGGGGGCCCAGCACACGCCCCAGGAGACTTGGCAGCCGCCCCCAGGGCTCTATCCTCTGGAACTCGTCCCCTTGGAAGGGGCCTGGCCCAGGTGCCAGGTTCGGCTGGTCGGCCAGCCTCCTTTGGAGAAAGCAGGCAAGCCGAGCCAGGCTTGCAGTGGCCCTGGCGTGACACCTGCCACCTCAGGCAGAGGGCCTCCCGCGTGCCCTCCATGGCGGGTTTCTCCCCGGAGCCGTGGCCTGGGCACTAGGAAGGCCGGGCCTCCCCGACTCCCGGGAGGAGGGGCTAGCCCAGTTGCGCCCTGGCCCCCAAACCCTCTGGTGCCATCTGCCTGTCTCGGCACTTCTGACTCCACAGAGCCTTTCCTACATCTGGGCTGCCTGCCGTGGCAAAGTGCAGGCGTGGGGTGAGGCCATGGCTTTGTCTTTCCAGGAACAAATGAGCCCCTGGCCGAAGCAGCAGGCCCAGGCAGAGCCTTGAGCTTGAAGCCCAGTAGGTCTGTGGCCCTCAGGGCCAGAGCAATGCTTTCAAGGCAGGGAAGCGGCCTGCAAGCTGAGTGGGAGTGGGGGAGGGGGAGGGAGACAGCTGAAGCCGAGTCCAGAAGGGCGGCGATGGAAGAGCTGCAGCTGGGTCAGAGCCTGGAGGGAGGGCGGGGCCTTCACTGAGGACCCCCCCGCCCCCCGAGGCCAGCCCTAGGCCCCGGCGGTCGCGCATGCGCCCTTGGCCTGTGCGGTGTGTGGGGGCTTGAACCCAAGCCCGCAGGGCTCCCGGAGCGGCCAGAGAAAGAAGGGCCCATGGAGAGGTAGGCGAGGTGGGCAGGGGGCGCCACCTTACTCTCCTCAGCTCCCTGAGGGAGAGAGAGAGAGACAGAGACAGAGAGAGAGATCCCTGACCTCTGAGTCTCTGCCTCCACCGCTGGCTGGTGCCAACTCACGCGCCATCCCACTTCCAGCCATCACCCCCACGCCTGCCCCGGGGGCAGCCCCACCACAGAGAGGCCGGTTGGTTCCTGCTCACCTCTGTGCCGTCCCTTCCCGACCTGACCCCAGTGCAGGGGATAAGCTTCAGACAAGTCTTTCCATGTCCCTCTGCATGACAATAGACTTCCTCCCCTCTCCCATTCCACAGGCCCACCCACCCGGGACATCCACCTTGGTCATTAGCTCAGGAGAGGATGCAAGATGAGAATCTCTGCTATTGTGTGCGGAGACTCAGTTTCCCGGGTTTCCCCCATGGACACATGTTCTTCAGCTGGGTCTGATTTTCTCCAGACAAGCTGTCTTGGGAAGGATTTGGCCAGCCCTAAGAAGCTGAAGGGAAAGGGCGGAGGGGGGTTCTCTCTCTGCCCCCGACAGCCCCGAGCTGGGTCGGTCCCTCAGACCTGGCCAGGGGCAGCCCATCCCCCGGCGCCCTTCCCCGGGGCATCCAAGGGCAGGCTCGGCGCCAGCCCCACCCCGCTCGCCACTGCCCGACCATCGTCCTCCCTCGGGGGGCCTGGGCAGGACAGGGACCCGGCTGTGGGAGGCCTCCAGATCTCAGGCCTGGCACACCGTTTACCAGGCTGCTTCCTCCTCTGACGGGGGCCCAGCACACGCCCCAGGAGACTTGGCAGCCGCCCCCAGGGCTCTATCCTCTGGAACTCGTCCCCTTGGAAGGGGCCTGGCCCAGGTGCCAGGTTCGGCTGGTCGGCCAGCCTCCTTTGGAGAAAGCAGGCAAGCCGAGCCAGGCTTGCAGTGGCCCTGGCGTGACACCTGCCACCTCAGGCAGAGGGCCTCCCGCGTGCCCTCCATGGCGGGTTTCTCCCCGGAGCCGTGGCCTGGGCACTAGGAAGGCCGGGCTTCCCCGACTCCCGGGAGGAGGGGCTAGCCCAGTTGCGCCCTGGCCCCCAAACCCTCTGGTGCCATCTGCCTGTCTCGGCACTTCTGACTCCACAGAGCCTTTCCTACATCTGGGCTGCCTGCCGTGGCAAAGTGCAGGCGTGGGGTGAGGCCATGGCTTTGTCTTTCCAGGAAAAAATGAGCCCCTGGCCGAAGCAGCAGGCCCAGGCAGAGCCTTGAGCTTGAAGCCCAGTAGGTCTGTGGCCCTCAGGGCCAGAGCAATGCTTTCAAGGCAGGGAAGCGGCCTGCAAGCTGAGTGGGAGTGGGGGAGGGGAGGGAGACAGCTGAAGCCGAGTCCAGAAGGGCGGCGATGGAAGAGCTGCAGCTGGGTCAGAGCCTGGAGGGAGGGCGGGGCCTTCACTGAGGACCCCCCCGCCCCCCGAGGCCAGCCCTAGGCCCTGGCGGTCGCGCATGCGCCCTTGGCCTGTGCGGTGTGTGGGGGCTTGAACCCAAGCCCGCAGGGCTCCCGGAGCGGCCAGAGAAAGAAGGGCCCATGGAGAGGTAGGCGAGGTGGGCAGGGGGCGCCACCTTACTCTCCTCAGCTCCCTGAGGGAGAGAGAGAGAGACAGAGACAGAGAGAGAGATCCCTGACCTCTGAGTCTCTGCCTCCACCGCTGGCTGGTGCCAACTCACGCGCCATCCCACTTCCAGCCATCACCCCCACGCCTGCCCCGGGGCCAGCCCCACCACAGAGAGGCCGGTTGGTTCCTGCTCACCTCTGTGCCGTCCCTTCCCGACCTGACCCCAGTGCAGGGGATAAGCTTCAGACAAGTCTTTCCATGTCCCTCTGCATGACAATTGACTTCCTCCCCTCTCCCATTCCACAGGCCCACCCACCCGGGACATCCACCTTTGTCATTAGCTCAGGAGAGGATGCAAGATGAGAATCTCTGCTATTGTGTGCGGAGACTCAGTTTCCCGGGTTTCCCCCATGGACACATGTTCTTCAGCTGGGTCTGATTTTCTCCAGACAAGCTGTCTTGGGAAGGATTTGGCCAGCCCTAAGAAGCTGAAGGGAAAGGGCGGAGGGGGGTTCTCTCTCTGCCCCCGACAGCCCCGAGCTGGGTCGGTCCCTCAGACCTGGCCAGGGGCAGCCCATCCCCCGGCGCCCTTCCCCGGGGCATCCAAGGGCAGGCTCGGCGCCAGCCCCACCCCGCTCGCCACTGCCCGACCATCGTCCTCCCTCGGGGGGCCTGGGCAGGACAGGGACCCGGCTGTGGGAGGCCTCCAGATCTCAGGCCTGGCACACCGTTTAGCAGGCTGCTTCCTCCTCTGACGGGGGCCCAGCACACGCCCCAGGAGACTTGGCAGCCGCCCCCAGGGCTCTATCCTCTGGAACTCGTCCCCTTGGAAGGGGCCTGGCCCAGGTGCCAGGTTCGGCTGGTCGGCCAGCCTCCTTTGGAGAAAGCAGGCAAGCCGAGCCAGGCTTGCAGTGGCCCTGGCGTGACACCTGCCACCTCAGGCAGAGGGCCTCCCGCGTGCCCTCCATGGCGGGTTTCTCCCCGGAGCCGTGGCCTGGGCACTAGGAAGGCCGGGCCTCCCCGACTCCCGGGAGGAGGGGCTAGCCCAGTTGCGCCCTGGCCCCCAAACCCTCTGGTGCCATCTGCCTGTCTCGGCACTTCTGACTCCACAGAGCCTTTCCTACATCTGGGCTGCCTGCCGTGGCAAAGTGCAGGCGTGGGGTGAGGCCATGGCTTTGTCTTTCCAGGAAAAAATGAGCCCCTGGCCGAAGCAGCAGGCCCAGGCAGAGCCTTGAGCTTGAAGCCCAGTAGGTCTGTGGCCCTCAGGGCCAGAGCAATGCTTTCAAGGCAGGGAAGCGGCCTGCAAGCTGAGTGGGAGTGGGGGAGGGGAGGGAGACAGCTGAAGCCGAGTCCAGAAGGGCGGCGATGGAAGAGCTGCAGCTGGGTCAGAGCCTGGAGGGAGGGCGGGGCCTTCACTGAGGACCCCCCCGCCCCCCGAGGCCAGCCCTAGGCCCCGGCGGTCGCGCATGCGCCCTTGGCCTGTGCGGTGTGTGGGGGCTTGAACCCAAGCCCGCAGGGCTCCCGGAGCGGCCAGAGAAAGAAGGGCCCATGGAGAGGTAGGCGAGGTGGGCAGGGGGCGCCACCTTACTCTCCTCAGCTCCCTGAGGGAGAGAGAGAGAGACAGAGACAGAGAGAGAGATCCCTGACCTCTGAGTCTCTGCCTCCACCGCTGGCTGGTGCCAACTCACGCGCCATCCCACTTCCAGCCATCACCCCCACGCCTGCCCCGGGGCCAGCCCCACCACAGAGAGGCCGGTTGGTTCCTGCTCACCTCTGTGCCGTCCCTTCCCGACCTGACCCCAGTGCAGGGGATAAGCTTCAGACAAGTCTTTCCATGTCCCTCTGCATGACAATAGACTTCCTCCCCTCTCCCATTCCACAGGCCCACCCACCCGGGACATCCACCTTTGTCATTAGCTCAGGAGAGGATGCAAGATGAGAATCTCTGCTATTGTGTGCGGAGACTCAGTTTCCCGGGTTTCCCCCATGGACACATGTTCTTCAGCTGGGTCTGATTTTCTCCAGACAAGCTGTCTTGGGAAGGATTTGGCCAGCCCTAAGAAGCTGAAGGGAAAGGGCGGAGGGGGGTTCTCTCTCTGCCCCCGACAGCCCCGAGCTGTGTCGGTCCCTCAGACCTGGCCAGGGGCAGCCCATCCCCCGGCGCCCTTCCCCGGGGCATCCAAGGGCAGGCTCGGCGCCAGCCCCACCCCGCTCGCCACTGCCCGACCATCGTCCTCCCTCGGGGGGCCTGGGCAGGACAGGGACCCGGCTGTGGGAGGCCTCCAGATCTCAGGCCTGGCACACCGTTTAGCAGGCTGCTTCCTCCTCTGACGGGGGCCCAGCACACGCCCCAGGAGACTTGGCAGCCGCCCCCAGGGCTCTATCCTCTGGAACTCGTCCCCTTGGAAGGGGCCTGGCCCAGGTGCCAGGTTCGGCTGGTCGGCCAGCCTCCTTTGGAGAAAGCAGGCAAGCCGAGCCAGGCTTGCAGTGGCCCTGGCGTGACACCTGCCACCTCAGGCAGAGGGCCTCCCGCGTGCCCTCCATGGCGGGTTTCTCCCCGGAGCCGTGGCCTGGGCACTAGGAAGGCCGGGCCTCCCCGACTCCCGGGAGGAGGGGCTAGCCCCAGTTGCGCCCTGGCCCCCCAACCCTCTGGTGCCATCTGCCTGTCTCGGCACTTCTGACTCCACAGAGCCTTTCCTACATCTGGGCTGCCTGCCGTGGCAAAGTGCAGGCGTGGGGTGAGGCCATGGCTTTGTCTTTCCAGGAACAAATGAGCCCCTGGCCGAAGCAGCAGGCCCAGGCAGAGCCTTGAGCTTGAAGCCCAGTAGGTCTGTGGCCCTCAGGGCCAGAGCAATGCTTTCAAGGCAGGGAAGCGGCCTGCAAGCTGAGTGGGAGTGGGGGAGGGGAGGGAGACAGCTGAAGCCGAGTCCAGAAGGGCGGCGATGGAAGAGCTGCAGCTGGGTCAGAGCCTGGAGGGAGGGCGGGGCCTTCACTGAGGACCCCCCCGCCCCCCGAGGCCAGCCCTAGGCCCCGGCGGTCGCGCATGCGCCCTTGGCCTGTGCGGTGTGTGGGGGCTTGAACCCAAGCCCGCAGGGCTCCCGGAGCGGCCAGAGAAAGAAGGGCCCATGGAGAGGTAGGCGAGGTGGGCAGGGGGCGCCACCTTACTCTCCTCAGCTCCCTGAGGGAGAGAGAGAGAGACAGAGACAGAGAGAGAGATCCCTGACCTCTGAGTCTCTGCCTCCACCGCTGGCTGGTGCCAACTCACGCGCCATCCCACTTCCAGCCATCACCCCCACGCCTGCCCCGGGGCCAGCCCCACCACAGAGAGGCCGGTTGGTTCCTGCTCACCTCTGTGCCGTCCCTTCCCGACCTGACCCCAGTGCAGGGGATAAGCTTCAGACAAGTCTTTCCATGTCCCTCTGCATGACAATAGACTTCCTCCCCTCTCCCATTCCACAGGCCCACCCACCCGGGACATCCACCTTTGTCATTAGCTCAGGAGAGGATGCAAGATGAGAATCTCTGCTATTGTGTGCGGAGACTCAGTTTCCCGGGTTTCCCCCATGGACACATGTTCTTCAGCTGGGTCTGATTTTCTCCAGACAAGCTGTCTTGGGAAGGATTTGGCCAGCCCTAAGAAGCTGAAGGGAAAGGGCGGAGGGGGGTTCTCTCTCTGCCCCCGACAGCCCCGAGCTGTGTCGGTCCTCAGACCTGGCCAGGGGCAGCCCATCCCCCGGCGCCCTTCCCCGGGGCATCCAAGGGCAGGCTCGGCGCCAGCCCCACCCCCGCTCGCCACTGCCCGACCATCGTCCTCCCTCGGGGGGCCTGGGCAGGACAGGGACCCCGGCTGTGGGAGGCCCTCCAGATCTCAGGCCTGGCACCACCGTTTAGCAGGCTGCTTCCTCCTCTGACGGGGGCCCAGCACACGCCCCAGGAGACTTGGCAGCCGCCCCCAGGGCTCTATCCTCTGGAACTCGTCCCCTTGGAAGGGGCCTGGCCCAGGTGCCAGGTTCGGCTGGTCGGCCAGCCTCCTTTGGAGAAAGCAGGCAAGCCGAGCCAGGCTTGCAGTGGCCCTGGCGTGACACCTGCCACCTCAGGCAGAGGGCCTCCCGCGTGCCCTCCATGGCGGGTTTCTCCCCGGAGCCGTGGCCTGGGCACTAGGAAGGCCGGGCCTCCCCGACTCCCGGGAGGAGGGGCTAGCCCAGTTGCGCCCTGGCCCCCAAACCCTCTGGTGCCATCTGCCTGTCTCGGCACTTCTGACTCCACAGAGCCTTTCCTACATCTGGGCTGCCTGCCGTGGCAAAGTGCAGGCGTGGGGTGAGGCCATGGCTTTGTCTTTCCAGGAACAAATGAGCCCCTGGCCGAAGCAGCAGGCCCAGGCAGAGCCTTGAGCTTGAAGCCCAGTAGGTCTGTGGCCCTCAGGGCCAGAGCAATGCTTTCAAGGCAGGGAAGCGGCCTGCAAGCTGAGTGGGAGTGGGGGAGGGGAGGGAGACAGCTGAAGCCGAGTCCAGAAGGGCGGCGATGGAAGAGCTGCAGCTGGGTCAGAGCCTGGAGGGAGGGCGGGGCCTTCACTGAGGACCCCCCCGCCCCCCGAGGCCAGCCCTAGGCCCCGGCGGTCGCGCATGCGCCCTTGGCCTGTGCGGTGTGTGGGGGTTTGAACCCAAGCCCGCAGGGCTCCCGGAGCGGCCAGAGAAAGAAGGGCCCATGGAGAGGTAGGCGAGGTGGGCAGGGGGCGCCACCTTACTCTCCTCAGCTCCCTGAGGGAGAGAGAGAGAGACAGAGACAGAGAGAGAGATCCCTGACCTCTGAGTCTCTGCCTCCACCGCTGGCTGGTGCCAACTCACGCGCCATCCCACTTCCAGCCATCACCCCCACGCCTGCCCCGGGGCCAGCCCCACCACAGAGAGGCCGGTTGGTTCCTGCTCACCTCTGTGCCGTCCCTTCCCGACCTGACCCCAGTGCAGGGGATAAGCTTCAGACAAGTCTTTCCATGTCCCTCTGCATGACAATAGACTTCCTCCCCTCTCCCATTCCACAGGCCCACCCACCCGGGACATCCACCTTTGTCATTAGCTCAGGAGAGGATGCAAGATGAGAATCTCTGCTATTGTGTGCGGAGACTCAGTTTCCCGGGTTTCCCCCATGGACACATGTTCTTCAGCTGGGTCTGATTTTCTCCAGACAAGCTGTCTTGGGAAGGATTTGGCCAGCCCTAAGAAGCTGAAGGGAAAGGGCGGAGGGGGGTTCTCTCTCTGCCCCCGACAGCCCCGAGCTGGGTCGGTCCCTCAGACCTGGCCAGGGGCAGCCCATCCCCCGGCGCCCTTCCCCGGGGCATCCAAGGGCAGGCTCGGCGCCAGCCCCACCCCGCTCGCCACTGCCCGACCATCGTCCTCCCTCGGGGGGCCTGGGCAGGACAGGGACCCGGCTGTGGGAGGCCTCCAGATCTCAGGCCTGGCACCAACCGTTTACCAGGCTGCTTCCTCCTCTGACGGGGGCCCAGCACACGCCCCAGGAGACTTGGCAGCCGCCCCCAGGGCTCTATCCTCTGGAACTCGTCCCCTTGGAAGGGGCCTGGCCCAGGTGCCAGGTTCGGCTGGTCGGCCAGCCTCCTTTGGAGAAAGCAGGCAAGCCGAGCCAGGCTTGCAGTGGCCCTGGCGTGACACCTGCCACCTCAGGCAGAGGGCCTCCCGCGTGCCCTCCATGGCGGGTTTCTCTCCCCGGAGCCGTGGCCTGGGCACTAGGAAGGCCGGGCCTCCCCGACTCCCGGGAGGAGGGGCTAGCCCAGTTGCGCCCTGGCCCCCAAACCCTCTGGTGCCATCTGCCTGTCTCGGCACTTCTGACTCCACAGAGCCTTTCCTACATCTGGGCTGCCTGCCGTGGCAAAGTGCAGGCGTGGGGTGAGGCCATGGCTTTGTCTTTCCAGGAAAAAATGAGCCCCTGGCCGAAGCAGCAGGCCCAGGCAGAGCCTTGAGCTTGAAGCCCAGTAGGTCTGTGGCCCTCAGGGCCAGAGCAATGCTTTCAAGGCAGGGAAGCGGCCTGCAAGCTGAGTGGGAGTGGGGGAGGGGAGGGAGACAGCTGAAGCCGAGTCCAGAAGGGCGGCGATGGAAGAGCTGCAGCTGGGTCAGAGCCTGGAGGGAGGGCGGGGCCTTCACTGAGGACCCCCCCGCCCCCCGAGGCCAGCCCTAGGCCCCGGCGGTCGCGCATGCGCCCTTGGCCTGTGCGGTGTGTGGGGGTTTGAACCCAAGCCCGCAGGGCTCCCGGAGCGGCCAGAGAAAGAAGGGCCCATGGAGAGGTAGGCGAGGTGGGCAGGGGGCGCCACCTTACTCTCCTCAGCTCCCTGAGGGAGAGAGAGAGAGACAGAGACAGAGAGAGAGATCCCTGACCTCTGAGTCTCTGCCTCCACCGCTGGCTGGTGCCAACTCACGTGCCATCCCCACTTCCAGCCATCACCCCCACGCCTGCCCCGGGGCCAGCCCCACCACAGAGAGGCCGGTTGGTTCCTGCTCACCTCTGTGCCGTCCCTTCCCGACCTGACCCCAGTGCAGGGGATAAGCTTCAGACAAGTCTTTCCATGTCCCTCTGCATGACAATAGACTTCCTCCCCTCTCCCATTCCACAGGCCCACCCACCCGGGACATCCACCTTTGTCATTAGCTCAGGAGAGGATGCAAGATGAGAATCTCTGCTATTGTGTGCGGAGACTCAGTTTCCCGGGTTTCCCCATGGACACATGTTCTTCAGCTGGGTCTGATTTTCTCCAGACAAGCTGTCTTGGGAAGGATTTGGCCAGCCCTAAGAAGCTGAAGGGAAAGGGCGGAGGGGGGTTCTCTCTCTGCCCCCGACAGCCCCGAGCTGGGTCGGTCCCTCAGACCTGGCCAGGGGCAGCCCATCCCCCGGCGCCCTTCCCCGGGGCATCCAAGGGCAGGCTCGGCGCCAGCCCCACCCCGCTCGCCACTGCCCGACCATCGTCCTCCCTCGGGGGGCCTGGGCAGGACAGGGACCCGGCTGTGGGAGGCCTCCAGATCTCAGGCCTGGCACACCGTTTACCAGGCTGCTTCCTCCTCTGACGGGGGCCCAGCACACGCCCCAGGAGACTTGGCAGCCGCCCCCAGGGCTCTATCCTCTGGAACTCGTCCCCTTGGAAGGGGCCTGGCCCAGGTGCCAGGTTCGGCTGGTCGGCCAGCCTCCTTTGGAGAAAGCAGGCAAGCCGAGCCAGGCTTGCAGTGGCCCTGGCGTGACACCTGCCACCTCAGGCAGAGGGCCTCCCGCGTGCCCTCCATGGCGGGTTTCTCCCCGGAGCCGTGGCCTGGGCACTAGGAAGGCCGGGCCTCCCCGACTCCCGGGAGGAGGGGCTAGCCCAGTTGCGCCCTGGCCCCCAAACCCTCTGGTGCCATCTGCCTGTCTCGGCACTTCTGACTCCACAGAGCCTTTCCTACATCTGGGCTGCCTGCCGTGGCAAAGTGCAGGCGTGGGGTGAGGCCATGGCTTTGTCTTTCCAGGAAAAAATGAGCCCCTGGCCGAAGCAGCAGGCCCAGGCAGAGCCTTGAGCTTGAAGCCCAGTAGGTCTGTGGCCCTCAGGGCCAGAGCAATGCTTTCAAGGCAGGGAAGCGGCCTGCAAGCTGAGTGGGAGTGGGGGAGGGGAGGGAGACAGCTGAAGCCGAGTCCAGAAGGGCGGCGATGGAAGAGCTGCAGCTGGGTCAGAGCCTGGAGGGAGGGCGGGGCCTTCACTGAGGACCCCCCCGCCCCCCGAGGCCAGCCCTAGGCCCCGGCGGTCGCGCATGCGCCCTTGGCCTGTGCGGTGTGTGGGGGCTTGAACCCAAGCCCGCAGGGCTCCCGGAGCGGCCAGAGAAAGAAGGGCCCATGGAGAGGTAGGCGAGGTGGGCAGGGGGCGCCACCTTACTCTCCTCAGCTCCCTGAGGGAGAGAGAGAGAGACAGAGACAGAGAGAGAGATCCCTGACCTCTGAGTCTCTGCCTCCACCGCTGGCTGGTGCCCAACTCACGCGCCATCCCACTTCCAGCCATCACCCCCACGCCTGCCCCGGGGCCAGCCCCACCACAGAGAGGCCGGTTGGTTCCTGCTCACCTCTGTGCCGGTCCCTTCCCGACCTGACCCCAGTGCAGGGGATAAGCTTCAGACAAGTCTTTCCATGTCCCTCTGCATGACAATAGACTTCCTCCCCTCTCCCATTCCACAGGCCCACCCACCCGGGACATCCACCTTTGTCATTAGCTCAGGAGAGGATGCAAGATGAGAATCTCTGCTATTGTGTGCAGAGACTCAGTTTCCCGGGTTTCCCCCATGGACACATGTTCTTCAGCTGGGTCTGATTTTCTCCAGACAAGCTGTCTTGGGAAGGATTTGGCCAGCCCTAAGAAGCTGAAGGGAAAGGGCGGAGGGGGGTTCTCTCTCTGCCCCCGACAGCCCCGAGCTGGGTCGGTCCCTCAGACCTGGCCAGGGGCAGCCCATCCCCCGGCGCCCTTCCCCGGGGCATCCAAGGGCAGGCTCGGCGCCAGCCCCACCCCGCTCGCCACTGCCCGACCATCGTCCTCCCTCGGGGGGCCTGGGCAGGACAGGGACCCGGCTGTGGGAGGCCTCCAGATCTCAGGCCTGGCACACCGTTTACCAGGCTGCTTCCTCCTCTGACGGGGGCCCAGCACACGCCCCAGGAGACTTGGCAGCCGCCCCCAGGGCTCTATCCTCTGGAACTCGTCCCCTTGGAAGGGGCCTGGCCCAGGTGCCAGGTTCGGCTGGTCGGCCAGCCTCCTTTGGAGAAAGCAGGCAAGCCGAGCCAGGCTTGCAGTGGCCCTGGCGTGACACCTGCCACCTCAGGCAGAGGGCCTCCCGCGTGCCCTCCATGGCGGGTTTCTCCCCGGAGCCGTGGCCTGGGCACTAGGAAGGCCGGGCCTCCCCGACTCCCGGGAGGAGGGGCTAGCCCAGTTGCGCCCTGGCCCCCAAACCCTCTGGTGCCATCTGCCTGTCTCGGCACTTCTGACTCCACAGAGCCTTTCCTACATCTGGGCTGCCTGCCGTGGCAAAGTGCAGGCGTGGGGTGAGGCCATGGCTTTGTCTTTCCAGGAAAAAATGAGCCCCTGGCCGAAGCAGCAGGCCCAGGCAGAGCCTTGAGCTTGAAGCCCAGTAGGTCTGTGGCCCTCAGGGCCAGAGCAATGCTTTCAAGGCAGGGAAGCGGCCTGCAAGCTGAGTGGGAGTGGGGGAGGGGAGGGAGACAGCTGAAGCCGAGTCCAGAAGGGCGGCGATGGAAGAGCTGCAGCTGGGTCAGAGCCTGGAGGGAGGGCGGGGCCTTCACTGAGGACCCCCCCCGCCCCCCGAGGCCAGCCCTAGGCCCCGGCGGTCGCGCATGCGCCCTTGGCCTGTGCGGTGTGTGGGGGTTTGAACCCAAGCCCGCAGGGCTCCCGGAGCGGCCAGAGAAAGAAGGGCCCATGGAGAGGTAGGCGAG
The DNA here is from genome assembly GCF_020826845.1 of Diceros bicornis minor. Taxonomy (NCBI): domain Eukaryota; kingdom Metazoa; phylum Chordata; class Mammalia; order Perissodactyla; family Rhinocerotidae; genus Diceros; species Diceros bicornis. The sequence continues at coordinate 45,272 of NW_026691631.1, forward strand.
GTGGGCAGGGGGCGCCACCTTACTCTCCTCAGCTCCCTGAGGGAGAGAGAGAGAGACAGAGACAGAGAGAGAGATCCCTGACCTCTGAGTCTCTGCCTCCACCGCTGGCTGGTGCCAACTCACGCGCCATCCCACTTCCAGCCATCACCCCCACGCCTGCCCCGGGGCCAGCCCCACCACAGAGAGGCCGGTTGGTTCCTGCTCACCTCTGTGCCGTCCCTTCCCGACCTGACCCCAGTGCAGGGGATAAGCTTCAGACAAGTCTTTCCATGTCCCTCTGCATGACAATAGACTTCCTCCCCTCTCCCATTCCACAGGCCCACCCACCCGGGACATCCACCTTTGTCATTAGCTCAGGAGAGGATGCAAGATGAGAATCTCTGCTATTGTGTGCGGAGACTCAGTTTCCCGGGTTTCCCCCATGGACACATGTTCTTCAGCTGGGTCTGATTTTCTCCAGACAAGCTGTCTTGGGAAGGATTTGGCCAGCCCTAAGAAGCTGAAGGGAAAGGGCGGAGGGGGGTTCTCTCTCTGCCCCCGACAGCCCCGAGCTGGGTCGGTCCCTCAGACCTGGCCAGGGGCAGCCCATCCCCCGGCGCCCTTCCCCGGGGCATCCAAGGGCAGGCTCGGCGCCAGCCCCACCCCGCTCGCCACTGCCCGACCATCGTCCTCCCTCGGGGGGCCTGGGCAGGACAGGGACCCGGCTGTGGGAGGCCTCCAGATCTCAGGCCTGGCACACCGTTTACCAGGCTGCTTCCTCCTCTGACGGGGGCCCAGCACACGCCCCAGGAGACTTGGCAGCCGCCCCCAGGGCTCTATCCTCTGGAACTCGTCCCCTTGGAAGGGGCCTGGCCCAGGTGCCAGGTTCGGCTGGTCGGCCAGCCTCCTTTGGAGAAAGCAGGCAAGCCGAGCCAGGCTTGCAGTGGCCCTGGCGTGACACCTGCCACCCTCAGGCAGAGGGCCTCCCGCGTGCCCTCCATGGCGGGTTTCTCCCCGGAGCCGTGGCCTGGGCACTAGGAAGGCCGGGCCTCCCCGACTCCCGGGAGGAGGGGCTAGCCCAGTTGCGCCCTGGCCCCCAAACCCTCTGGTGCCATCTGCCTGTCTCGGCACTTCTGACTCCACAGAGCCTTTCCTACATCTGGGCTGCCTGCCGTGGCAAAGTGCAGGCGTGGGGTGAGGCCATGGCTTTGTCTTTCCAGGAAAAAATGAGCCCCTGGCCGAAGCAGCAGGCCCAGGCAGAGCCTTGAGCTTGAAGCCCAGTAGGTCTGTGGCCCTCAGGGCCAGAGCAATGCTTTCAAGGCAGGGAAGCGGCCTGCAAGCTGAGTGGGAGTGGGGGAGGGGAGGGAGACAGCTGAAGCCGAGTCCAGAAGGGCGGCGATGGAAGAGCTGCAGCTGGGTCAGAGCCTGGAGGGAGGGCGGGGCCTTCACTGAGGACCCCCCCGCCCCCCGAGGCCAGCCCTAGGCCCCGGCGGTCGCGCATGCGCCCTTGGCCTGTGCGGTGTGTGGGGGCTTGAACCCAAGCCCGCAGGGCTCCCGGAGCGGCCAGAGAAAGAAGGGCCCATGGAGAGGTAGGCGAAGTGGGCAGGGGGCGCCACCTTACTCTCCTCAGCTCCCTGAGGGAGAGAGAGAGAGACAGAGACAGAGAGAGAGATCCCTGACCTCTGAGTCTCTGCCTCCACCGCTGGCTGGTGCCAACTCACGCGCCATCCCACTTCCAGCCATCACCCCCACGCCTGCCCCGGGGCCAGCCCCACCACAGAGAGGCCGGTTGGTTCCTGCTCACCTCTGTGCCGTCCCTTCCCGACCTGACCCCAGTGCAGGGGATAAGCTTCAGACAAGTCTTTCCATGTCCCTCTGCATGACAATAGACTTCCTCCCCTCTCCCATTCCACAGGCCCACCCACCCGGGACATCCACCTTTGTCATTAGCTCAGGAGAGGATGCAAGATGAGAATCTCTGCTATTGTGTGCGGAGACTCAGTTTCCCGGGTTTCCCCCATGGACACATGTTCTTCAGCTGGGTCTGATTTTCACCAGACAAGCTGTCTTGGGAAGGATTTGGCCAGCCCTAAGAAGCTGAAGGGAAAGGGCGGAGGGGGGTTCTCTCTCTGCCCCCGACAGCCCCGAGCTGGGTCGGTCCCTCAGACCTGGCCAGGGGCAGCCCATCCCCCGGCGCCCTTCCCCGGGGCATCCAAGGGCAGGCTCGGCGCCAGCCCCACCCCGCTCGCCACTGCCCGACCATCGTCCTCCCTCGGGGGGCCTGGGCAGGACAGGGACCCGGCTGTGGGAGGCCTCCAGATCTCAGGCCTGGCACACCGTTTAGCAGGCTGCTTCCTCCTCTGACGGGGGCCCAGCACACGCCCCAGGAGACTTGGCAGCCGCCCCCAGGGCTCTATCCTCTGGAACTCGTCCCCTTGGAAGGGGCCTGGCCCAGGTGCCAGGTTCGGCTGGTCGGCCAGCCTCCTTTGGAGAAAGCAGGCAAGCCGAGCCAGGCTTGCAGTGGCCCTGGCGTGACACCTGCCACCTCAGGCAGAGGGCCTCCCGCGTGCCCTCCATGGCGGGTTTCTCCCCGGAGCCGTGGCCTGGGCACTAGGAAGGCCGGGCCTCCCCGACTCCCGGGAGGAGGGGCTAGCCCAGTTGCGCCCTGGCCCCCAAACCCTCTGGTGCCATCTGCCTGTCTCGGCACTTCTGACTCCACAGAGCCTTTCCTACATCTGGGCTGCCTGCCGTGGCAAAGTGCAGGCGTGGGGTGAGGCCATGGCTTTGTCTTTCCAGGAACAAATGAGCCCCTGGCCGAAGCAGCAGGCCCAGGCAGAGCCTTGAGCTTGAAGCCCAGTAGGTCTGTGGCCCTCAGGGCCAGAGCAATGCTTTCAAGGCAGGGAAGCGGCCTGCAAGCTGAGTGGGAGTGGGGGAGGGGAGGGAGACAGCTGAAGCCGAGTCCAGAAGGGCGGCGATGGAAGAGCTGCAGCTGGGTCAGAGCCTGGAGGGAGGGCGGGGCCTTCACTGAGGACCCCCCCGCCCCCCGAGGCCAGCCCTAGGCCCCGGCGGTCGCGCATGCGCCCTTGGCCTGTGCGGTGTGTGGGGGTTTGAACCCAAGCCCGCAGGGCTCCCGGAGCGGCCAGAGAAAGAAGGGCCCATGGAGAGGTAGGCGAGGTGGGCAGGGGGCGCCACCTTACTCTCCTCAGCTCCCTGAGGGAGAGAGAGAGAGACAGAGACAGAGAGAGAGATCCCTGACCTCTGAGTCTCTGCCTCCACCGCTGGCTGGTGCCAACTCACGCGCCATCCCACTTCCAGCCATCACCCCCACGCCTGCCCCGGGGCCAGCCCCACCACAGAGAGGCCGGTTGGTTCCTGCTCACCTCTGTGCCGTCCCTTCCCGACCTGACCCCAGTGCAGGGGATAAGCTTCAGACAAGTCTTTCCATGTCCCTCTGCATGACAATAGACTTCCTCCCCTCTCCCATTCCACAGGCCCACCCACCCGGGACATCCACCTTTGTCATTAGCTCAGGAGAGGATGCAAGATGAGAATCTCTGCTATTGTGTGCGGAGACTCAGTTTCCCGGGTTTCCCCCATGGACACATGTTCTTCAGCTGGGTCTGATTTTCTCCAGACAAGCTGTCTTGGGAAGGATTTGGCCAGCCCTAAGAAGCTGAAGGGAAAGGGCGGAGGGGGGTTCTCTCTCTGCCCCCGACAGCCCCGAGCTGGGTCGGTCCCTCAGACCTGGCCAGGGGCAGCCCATCCCCCGGCGCCCTTCCCCGGGGCATCCAAGGGCAGGCTCGGCGCCAGCCCCACCCCGCTCGCCACTGCCCGACCATCGTCCTCCCTCGGGGGGCCTGGGCAGGACAGGGACCCGGCTGTGGGAGGCCTCCAGATCTCAGGCCTGGCACACCGTTTACCAGGCTGCTTCCTCCTCTGACGGGGGCCCAGCACACGCCCCAGGAGACTTGGCAGCCGCCCCCAGGGCTCTATCCTCTGGAACTCGTCCCCTTGGAAGGGGCCTGGCCCAGGTGCCAGGTTCGGCTGGTCGGCCAGCCTCCTTTGGAGAAAGCAGGCAAGCCGAGCCAGGCTTGCAGTGGCCCTGGCGTGACACCTGCCACCTCAGGCAGAGGGCCTCCCGCGTGCCCTCCATGGCGGGTTTCTCCCCGGAGCCGTGGCCTGGGCACTAGGAAGGCCGGGCCTCCCCGACTCCCGGGAGGAGGGGCTAGCCCAGTTGCGCCCTGGCCCCCAAACCCTCTGGTGCCATCTGCCTGTCTCGGCACTTCTGACTCCACAGAGCCTTTCCTACATCTGGGCTGCCTGCCGTGGCAAAGTGCAGGCGTGGGGTGAGGCCATGGCTTTGTCTTTCCAGGAAAAAATGAGCCCCTGGCCGAAGCAGCAGGCCCAGGCAGAGCCTTGAGCTTGAAGCCCAGTAGGTCTGTGGCCCTCAGGGCCAGAGCAATGCTTTCAAGGCAGGGAAGCGGCCTGCAAGCTGAGTGGGAGTGGGGGAGGGGAGGGAGACAGCTGAAGCCGAGTCCAGAAGGGCGGCGATGGAAGAGCTGCAGCTGGGTCAGAGCCTGGAGGGGAGGGCGGGGGCCTTCACTGAGGACCCCCCCGCCCCCCGAGGCCAGCCCTAGGCCCCGGCGGTCGCGCATGCGCCCTTGGCCTGTGCGGTGTGTGGGGGCTTGAACCCAAGCCCGCAGGGCTCCCGGAGCGGGCCAGAGAAAGAAGGGCCCATGGAGAGGTAGGCGAGGTGGGCAGGGGGGCGCCACCTTACTCTCCTCAGCTCCCTGAGGGAGAGAGAGAGAGACAGATACAGAGAGAGAGATCCCTGACCTCTGAGTCTCTGCCTCCACCGCTGGCTGGTGCCAACTCACGCGCCATCCCACTTCCAGCCATCACCCCCACGCCTGCCCCGGGGCCAGCCCCACCACAGAGAGGCCGGTTGGTTCCTGCTCACCTCTGTGCCGTCCCTTCCCCGACCTGACCCCAGTGCAGGGGATAAGCTTCAGACAAGTCTTTCCATGTCCCTCTGCATGACAATAGACTTCCTCCCCCTCTCCCATTCCACAGGCCCACCCACCCGGGACATCCACCTTTGTCATTAGCTCAGGAGAGGATGCAAGATGAGAATCTCTGCTATTGTGTGCGGAGACTCAGTTTCCCGGGTTTCCCCCATGGACACATGTTCTTCAGCTGGGGTCTGATTTTCACCAGACAAGCTGTCTTGGGAAGGATTTGGCCAGCCCTAAGAAGCTGAAGGGAAAGGGCGGAGGGGGGTTCTCTCTCTGCCCCCGACAGCCCCGAGCTGGGTCGGTCCCTCAGACCTGGCCAGGGGCAGCCCATCCCCCGGCGCCCTTCCCCGGGGCATCCAAGGGCAGGCTCGGCGCCAGCCCCCACCCCGCTCGCCACTGCCCGACCATCGTCCTCCCTCGGGGGGGCCTGGGCAGGACAGGGACCCGGCTGTGGGAGGCCTCCAGATCTCAGGCCTGGCACACCGTTTACCAGGCTGCTTCCTCCTCTGACGGGGGCCCAGCACACGCCCCAGGAGACTTGGCAGCCGCCCCCAGGGCTCTATCCTCTGGAACTCGTCCCCTTGGAAGGGGCCTGGCCCAGGTGCCAGGTTCGGCTGGTCGGCCAGCCTCCTTTGGAGAAAGCAGGCAAGCCGAGCCAGGCTTGCAGTGGCCCCTGGCGTGACACCTGCCACCTCAGGCAGAGGGCCTCCCGCGTGCCCTCCATGGCGGGTTTCTCCCCGGAGCCGTGGCCTGGGGCACTAGGAAGGCCGGGCCTCCCCGACTCCCGGGAGGAGGGGCTAGCCCAGTTGCGCCCTGGCCCCCAAACCCTCTGGTGCCATCTGCCTGTCTCGGCACTTCTGACTCCACAGAGCCTTTCCTACATCTGGGCTGCCTGCCGTGGCAAAGTGCAGGCGTGGGGTGAGGCCATGGCTTTGTCTTTCCAGGAAAAAATGAGCCCCTGGCCGAAGCAGCAGGCCCAGGCAGAGCCTTGAGCTTGAAGCCCAGTAGGTCTGTGGCCCTCAGGGCCAGAGCAATGCTTTCAAGGCAGGGAAGCGGCCTGCAAGCTGAGTGGGAGTGGGGGAGGGGAGGGAGACAGCTGAAGCCGAGTCCAGAAGGGCGGCGATGGAAGAGCTGCAGCTGGGTCAGAGCCTGGAGGGAGGGGCGGGGCCTTCACTGAGGACCCCCCCCGCCCCCCGAGGCCAGCCCTAGGCCCCGGCGGTCGCGCATGCGCCCTTGGCCTGTGCGGTGTGTGGGGGCTTGAACCCAAGCCCGCAGGGCTCCCGGAGCGGGCCAGAGAAAGAAGGGCCCATGGAGAGGTAGGGCGAGGTGGGCAGGGGGCGCCACCTTACTCTCCTCAGCTCCCTGAGGGAGAGAGAGAGAGAGACAGAGACAGAGAGAGAGATCCCCTGACCTCTGAGTCTCTGCCTCCACCGCTGGCTGGTGCCAACTCACGCGCCATCCCACTTCCAGCCATCACCCCCACGCCTGCCCCGGGGCCAGCCCCACCACAGAGAGGCCGGTTGGTTCCTGCTCACCTCTGTGCCGTCCCTTCCCGACCTGACCCCAGTGCAGGGGATAAGCTTCAGACAAGTCTTTCCATGTCCCTCTGCATGACAATAGACTTCCTCCCCTCTCCCATTCCACAGGCCCACCCACCGGGACATCCACCTTTGTCATTAGCTCAGGAGAGGATGCAAGATGAGAATCTCTGCTATTGTGTGCGGAGACTCAGTTTCCCGGGTTTTCCCCCATGGACACATGTTCTTCAGCTGGGTCTGATTTTCTCCAGACAAGCTGTCTTGGGAAGGATTTGGCCAGCCCTAAGAAGCTGAAGGGAAAGGGCGGAGGGGGGGTTCTCTCTCTGCCCCCGACAGCCCCGAGCTGGGTCGGTCCCTCAGACCTGGCCAGGGGCAGCCCATCCCCAGGCGCCCTTCCCCGGGGCATCCAAGGGCAGGCTCGGCGCCAGCCCCACCCCGCTCGCCACTGCCCGACCATCGTCCTCCCTCGGGGGGCCTGGGCAGGACAGGGACCCGGCTCTGGGAGGCCTCCAGATCTCAGGCCTGGCACACCGTTTTAGCAGGCTGCTTCCTCCTCTGACGGGGGGCCCAGCACACGCCCCAGGAGACTTGGCAGCCGCCCCCAGGGCTCTATCCTCTGGAACTCGTCCCCTTGGAAGGGGGCCTGGCCCAGGTGCCAGGTTCGGCTGGTCGGCCAGCCTCCTTTGGAGAAAGCAGGCAAGCCGAGCCAGGCTTGCAGTGGCCCTGGCGTGACACCTGCCACCTCAGGCAGAGGGCCTCCCGCGTGCCCTCCATGGCGGGTTTCTCCCCGGAGCCGTGGCCTGGGCACTAGGAAGGCCGGGCCTCCCCGACTCCCGGGAGGAGGGGCTAGCCCAGTTGCGCCCTGGCCCCCAAACCCTCTGGTGCCATCTGCCTGTCTCGGCACTTCTGACTCCACAGAGCCTTTCCTACATCTGGGCTGCCTGCCGTGGCAAAGTGCAGGCGTGGGGTGAGGCCATGGCTTTGTCTTTCCAGGAACAAATGAGCCCTGGCCGAAGCAGCAGGCCCAGGCAGAGCCTTGAGCTTGAAGCCCAGTAGGTCTGTGGCCCTCAGGGCCAGAGCAATGCTTTCAAGGCAGGGAAGCGGCCTGCAAGCTGAGTGGGAGTGGGGGAGGGGAGGGAGACAGCTGAAGCCTAGTCCAGAAGGGCGGCGATGGAAGAGCTGCAGCTGGGTCAGAGCCTGGAGGGAGGGCGGGGCCTTCACTGAGGACCCCCCCCGCCCCCCGAGGCCAGCCCTAGGCCCCGCGCTGCGGTCGCATGCGCCCTTGGCCTGTGCGGAGTGTGGGGGCTTGAACCCAAGCCCGCAGGGCTCCCGGAGCGGCCAGAGAAAGAAGGGCCCATGGAGAGGTAGGCGAGGTGGGCAGGGGGCGCCACCTTACTCTCCTCAGCTCCCTGAGGGAGAGAGAGAGAGACAGAGACAGAGAGAGAGATCCCTGACCTCTGAGTCTCTGCCTCCACCTGGCTGGTGCCAACTCACGCGCCATCCCACTTCCAGCCATCACCCCCACGCCTGCCCCGGGGCCAGCCCCACCACAGAGAGGCCGGTTGGTTCCTGCTCACCTCTGTGCCGTCCCTTCCCGACCTGACCCCAGTGCAGGGGATAAGCTTCAGACAAGTCTTTCCATGTCCCTCTGCATGACAATAGACTTCCTCCCCTCTCCCATTCCACAGGCCCACCCACCCGGGACATCCACCTTTGTCATTAGCTCAGGAGAGGATGCAAGATGAGAATCTCTGCTATTGTGTGCGGAGACTCAGTTTCCCGGGTTTCCCCCATGGACACATGTTCTTCAGCTGGTTCTGATTTTCTCCAGACAAGCTGTCTTGGGAAGGATTTGGCCAGCCCTAAGAAGCTGAAGGGAAAGGGCGGAGGGGGGTTCTCTCTCTGCCCCCGACAGCCCCGAGCTGGGTCGGTCCCCTCAGACCTGGCCAGGGGCAGCCCATCCCCCGGCGCCCTTCCCCGGGGCATCCAAGGGCAGGCTCGGCGCCAGCCCCACCCCGCTCGCCACTGCGCCGACCATCGTCCTCCCTCGGGGGGCCTGGGCAGGACAGGGACCCGGCTGTGGGAGGCCTCCAGATCTCAGGCCTGGCACACCGTTTAGCAGGCTGCTTCCTCCTCTGACGGGGGGCCCAGCACACGCCCCAGGAGACTTGGCAGCCGCCCCCAGGGCTCTATCCTCTGGAACTCGTCCCCCTTGGAAGGGGCCTGGCCCAGGTGCCAGGTTCGGCTGGTCGGCCAGCCTCCTTTGGAGAAAGCAGGCAAGCCGAGCCAGGCTTGCAGTGGCCCTGGCGTGACACCTGCCACCTCAGGCAGAGGGCCTCCCGCGTGCCCTCCATGGCGGGTTTCTCCCCGGAGCCGTGGCCTGGGCACTAGGAAGGCCAGGCCTCCCCGACTCCCGGGGAGGGAGGGGCTAGCCCAGTTGCGCCCTGGCCCCCAAACCCTCTGGTGCCATCTGCCTGTCTCGGCACTTCTGACTCCACAGAGCCTTTCCTACATCTGGGCTGCCTGCCGTGGCAAAGTGCAGGCGTGGGGTGAGGGCCATGGCTTTGTCTTTCCAGGAAAAAATGAGCCCCTGGCCGAAGCAGCAGGGCCCAGGCAGAGCCTTGAGCTTGAAGCCCAGTAGGTCTGTGGCCCTCAGGGCCAGAGCAATGCTTTCAAGGCAGGGAAGCGGCCTGCAAGCTGAGTGGGAGTGGGGGAGGGGAGGGAGACAGCTGAAGCCGAGTCCAGAAGGGCGGCGATGGAAGAGCTGCAGCTGGGTCAGAGCCTGGAGGGAGGGCGGGGCCTTCACTGAGGACCCCCCCGCCCCCCCGAGGCCAGCCCTAGGCCCCCGGCGGTCGCGCATGCGCCCTTGGCCTGTGCGGTGTGTGGGGGCTTGAACCCAAGCCCGCAGGGCTCCCGGAGCGGCCAGAGAAAGAAGGGCCCATGGAGAGGTAGGCGAGGTGGGCAGGGGGCGCCACCTTACTCTCCTCAGCTCCCTGAGGAGAGAGAGAGAGACAGAGACAGAGAGAGAGATCCCTGACCTCTGAGTCTCTGCCTCCACCGCTGGCTGGTGCCAACTCACGCGCCATCCCACTTCCAGCCATCACCCCCACGCCTGCCCCGGGGCCAGCCCCACCACAGAGAGGCCGGTTGGTTCCTGCTCACCTCTGTGCCGTCCCTTCCCGACCTGACCCCAGTGCAGGGGATAAGCTTCAGACAAGTCTTTCCATGTCCCTCTGCATGACAATAGACTTCCTCCCCTCTCCCATTCCACAGGCCCACCCACCCGGGACATCCACCTTTGTCATTAGCTCAGGAGAGGATGCAAGATGAGAATCTCTGCTATTGTGTGCGGAGACTCAGTTTCCCGGGTTTCCCCCATGGACACATGTTCTTCAGCTGGGTCTGATTTTCTCCAGACAAGCTGTCTTGGGAAGGATTTGGCCCAGCCCTAAGAAGCTGAAGGGAAAGGGCGGAGGGGGGTTCTCTCTCTGCCCCCGACAGCCCCGAGCTGGGTCGGTCCCTCAGACCCTGGCCAGGGGCAGCCCATCCCCCGGCGCCCTTCCCCGGGGCATCCAAGGGCATTCTCGGCGCCAGCCCCACCCCGCTCGCCACTGCCCGACCATCGTCCCTCCCTCGGGGGGCCTGGGCAGGACAGGGGACCCGGCTCTGGGAGGCCTCCAGATCTCAGGCCTGGCACACCGTTTAGCAGGCTGCTTCCTCCTCTGACGGGGGCCCCAGCACACGCCCCAGGAGACTTGGCAGCCGCCCCCAGGGCTCTATCCTCTGGAACTCGTCCCCTTGGAAGGGGCCTGGCCCAGGTGCCAGGTTCGGCTGGTCGGCCAGCCTCCTTTGGAGAAAGCAGGCAAGCCGAGCCAGGCTTGCAGTGGCCCTGGCGTGACACCTGCCACCTCAGGCAGAGGGCCTCCCGCGTGCCCTCCATGGCGGGGTTTCTCCCCGGAGCCGTGGCCTGGGCACTAGGAAGGCCGGGCCTCCCCGACTCCCGGGAGGAGGGGGCTAGCCCAGTTGCGCCCTGGCCCCAAACCCTCTGGTGCCATCTGCCTGTCTCGGCACTTCTGACTCCACAGAGCCTTTCCTACATCTGGGCTGCCTGCCGTGGCAAAGTGCAGGCGTGGGGTGAGGCCATGGCTTTGTCTTTCCAGGAACAAATGAGGCCCCTGGCCGAAGCAGCAGGGCCCAGGCAGAGCCTTGAGCTTGAAGCCCAGTAGGTCTGTGGCCCTCAGGGCCAGAGCAATGCTTTCAAGGCAGGGAAGCGGCCCTGCAAGCTGAGTGGGAGTGGGGGAGGGGAGGGAGACAGCTGAAGCCGAGTCCAGAAGGGCGGCGATGGAAGAGCTGCAGCTGGGTCAGAGCCTGGAGGGGAGGGCGGGGCCTTCACTGAGGACCCCCCCCGCCCCCCGAGGCCAGCCCTAGGCCCCCGGCGGTCGCGCATGCGCCCTTGGCCTGTGCGGTGTGTGGGGGCTTGAACCCAAGCCCGCAGGGCTCCCGGAGGCGGCCAGAGAAAGAAGGGCCCATGGAGAGGTAGGCGAGGTGGGCAGGGGGCGCCACCTTACTCTCCTCAGCTCCCTGAGGGAGAGAGAGAGAGACAGAGACAGAGAGAGAGATCCCTGACCTCTGAGTCTCTGCCTCCACCGCTGGCTGGTGCCAACTCACGCGCCATCCCACTTCCAGCCATCACCCCCACGCCTGCCCCGGGGCCAGCCCCACCACAGAGAGGCCGGTTGGTTCCTGCTCACCTCTGTGCCGTCCCTTCCCGACCTGACCCCAGTGCAGGGGATAAGCTTCAGACAAGTCTTTCCATGTCCCTCTGCATGACAATAGACTTCCTCCCCCTCTCCCATTCCACAGGCCCACCCACCCGGGACATCCACCTTTGTCATTAGCTCAGGAGAGGATGCAAGATGAGAATCTCTGCTATTGTGTGCGGAGACTCAGTTTCCCGGGTTTCCCCCATGGACACATGTTCTTCAGCTGGGTCTGATTTTCTCCAGACAAGCTGTCTTGGGAAGGATTTGGCCAGCCCTAAGAAGCTGAAGGGAAAGGGCGGAGGGGGGTTCTCTCTCTGCCCCCGACAGCCCCGAGCTGGGTCGGTCCCCTCAGACCTGGCCAGGGGCAGCCCATCCCCCGGCGCCCTTCCCCGGGGCATCCAAGGGCATTCTCGGCGCCAGCCCCCACCCCGCTCGCCACTGCCCGACCATCGTCCTCCCTCGGGGGGGCCTGGGCAGGACAGGGACCCGGCTCTGGGAGGCCTCCAGATCTCAGGCCTGGCACACCGTTTAGCAGGCTGCTTCCTCCTCTGACGGGGGCCCAGCACACGCCCCAGGAGACTTGGCAGCCGCCCCCAAGGGCTCTATCCTCTGGAACTCGTCCCCTTGGAAGGGGCCTGGCCCAGGTGCCAGGTTCGGCTGGTCGGCCAGCCTCCTTTGGGAGAAAGCAGGCAAGCCGAGCCAGGCTTGCAGTGGCCCTGGCGTGACACCTGCCACCTCAGGCAGAGGGCCTCCCGCGTGCCCTCCATGGCGGGTTTCTCCCCGGAGCCGTGGCCTGGGCACTAGGAAGGCCGGGCCTCCCCGACTCCCGGGAGGGAGGGGGCTAGCCCAGTTGCGCCCTGGCCCCCAAACCCTCTGGTGCCATCTGCCTGTCTCGGCACTTCTGACTCCACAGAGCCTTTCCTACATCTGGGCTGCCTGCCGTGGCAAAGTGCAGGCGTGGGGTGAGGCCATGGCTTTGTCTTTCCAGGAACAAATGAGCCCCTGGCCGAAGCAGCAGGCCCAGGCAGAGCCTTGAGCTTGAAGCCCAGTAGGTCTGTGGCCCTCAGGGCCAGAGCAATGCTTTCAAGGCAGGGAAGCGGCCTGCAAGCTGAGTGGGAGTGGGGGAGGGGAGGGAGACAGCTGAAGCCGAGTCCAGAAGGGCGGCGATGGAAGAGCTGCAGCTGGGTCAGAGCCTGGAGGGAGGGCGGGGCCTTCACTGAGGACCCCCCCGCCCCCCGAGGCCAGCCCTAGGCCCCGGCGGTCGCGCATGCGCCCTTGGCCTGTGCGGTGTGTGGGGGCTTGAACCCAAGCCCGCAGGGCTCCCGGAGCGGCCAGAGAAAGAACGGCCCATGGAGAGGTAGGCGAGGTGGGGCAGGGGGCGCCACCTTACTCTCCTCAGCTCCCTGAGGGAGAGAGAGAGAGAGACAGAGACAGAGAGAGATCCCTGACCTCTGAGTCTCTGCCTCCACCGCTGGCTGGTGCCAACTCACGCGCCATCCCACTTCCAGCCATCACCCCACCGCCTGCCCCGGGGCCAGCCCCACCACAGAGAGGCCGGTTGGTTCCTGCTCACCTCTGTGCCGTCCCTTCCCGACCTGACCCCAGTGCAGGGGATAAGCTTCAGACAAGTCTTTCCATGTCCCTCTGCATGACAATAGACTTCCTCCCCTCTCCCATTCCACAGGCCCGACCCACCCGGGACATCCACCTTGGTCATTAGCTCAGGAGAGGATGCAAGATGAGAATCTCTGCTATTGTGTTGCGGAGACTCAGTTTCCCGGTTTCCCCCATGGACACATGTTCTTCAGCTGGGTCTGATTTTCTCCAGACAAGCTGTCTTGGGAAGGATTTGGCCAGCCCTAAGAAGCTGAAGGGAAATGGGGCGGAGGGGGGGTTCTCTCTCTGCCCCCGACAGCCCCGAGCTGGGTCGGTTCCCTCAGACCTGGCCAGGGGCAGCCCATCCCCCGGCGCCCTTCCCCGGGGCATCCAAGGGCAGGCTCGGCGCCAGCCCCCACCTCCGCCACTGCCGCCGACCATCGCCACTGCCCGACCATCGTCCTCCCTCGGGGGGGCCTGGGCAGGACAGGGACCCGGCTGTGGGAGGCCTCCAGATCTCAGGCCTGGGCACACCGTTTAGCAGGCTGCTTCCTCCTCTGACGGGGGCCCAGCACACGCCCCAGGAGACTTGGCAGCCGCCCCCAGGGCTCTATCCTCTGGAACTCGTCCCCTTGGAAGGGGCCTGGCCCAGGTGCCAGGTTCGGCTGGTCGGCCAGCCTCCTTTGGAGAAAGCAGGCAAGCCGAGCCAGGCTTGCAGTGGCCCTGGCGTGACACCTGCCACCTCAGGCAGAGGGCCTCCCGCGTTGCCCTCCATGGCGGGTTTCTCCCCGGAGCCGTGGCCTGGGCACTAGGAAGGCCGGGCCTCCCCGACTCCCGGGAGGAGGGGCTAGCCCAGTTGCGCCCTGGCCCCCAAACCCTCTGGTGCCATCTGCCTGTCTCGGCACTTCTGACTCCACAGAGCCTTTCCTACATCTGGGCTGCCTGCCGTGGCAAAGTGCAGGCGTGGGGTGAGGCCATGGCTTTGTCTTTCCAGGAAAAAATGAGCCCCTGGCCGAAGCAGCAGGCCCAGGCAGAGCCTTGAGCTTGAAGCCCAGTAGGTCTGTGGCCCTCAGGGCCAGAGCAATGCTTTCAAGGCAGGGAAGCGGCCTGCAAGCTGAGTGGGAGTGGGGGAGGGGAGGGAGACAGCTGAAGCCGAGTCCAGAAAGGGCGGCGATGGAAGAGCTGCAGCTGGGTCAGAGCCTGGAGGGAGGGCGGGGCCTTCACTGAGGACCCCCCCCCGCCCCCCGAGGCCAGCCCTAGGCCCCGGCGGTCGCGCATGCGCCCTTGGCCTGTGCGGTGTGTGGGGGCTTGAACCCAAGCCCGCGGGGCTCCCGGAGCGGCCAGAGAAAGAAGGGCCCATGGAGAGGTAGGCGAGGTGGGCAGGGGGCGCCACCTTACTCTCCTCAGCTCCCTGAGGGAGAGAGAGAGAGACAGAGACAGAGAGAGAGATCCCTGACCTCTGAGTCTCTGCCTCCAACCGCTGGCTGGTGCCAACTCACGCGCCATCCCCACTTCCAGCCATCACCCCCACGCCTGCCCCGGGGCCAGCCCCACCACAGAGAGGCCGGTTGGTTCCTGCTCACCTCTGTGCCGTCCCTTCCCGACCTGACCCCAGTGCAGGGGATAAGCTTCAGACAAGTCTTTCCATGTCCCTCTGCATGACAATAGACTTCCTCCCCTCTCCCATTCCACAGGCCCACCCACCCGGGACATCCACCTTTGTCATTAGCTCAGGAGAGGATGCAAGATGAGAATCTCTGCTATTGTGTGCGGAGACTCAGTTTCCCGGGTTTCCCCCATGGACACATGTTCTTCAGCTGGGTCTGATTTTCTCCAGACAAGCTGTCTTGGGAAGGATTTGGCCAGCCCTAAGAAGCTGAAGGGAAAGGGCGGAGGGGGGTTCTCTCTCTGCCCCCGACAGCCCCGAGCTGGGTCGGTCCCTCAGACCTGGCCAGGGGCAGCCCATCCCCCGGCGCCCTTCCCCGGGGCATCCAAGGGCAGGCTCGGCGCCAGCCCCACCCCGCTCGCCACTGCCCGAACCATCGTCCTCCCTCGGGGGGCCTGGGCAGGACAGGGACCCGGCTGTGGGAGGCCTCCAGATCTCAGGCCTGGCACACCGTTTACCAGGCTGCTTCCTCCTCTGACGGGGGCCCAGCACACGCCCCAGGAGACTTGGCAGCCGCCCCCAGGGCTCTATCCTCTGGAACTCGTCCCCTTGGAAGGGGCCTGGCCCAGGTGCCAGGTTCGGCTGGTCGGCCAGCCTCCTTTGGAGAAAGCAGGCAAGCCGAGCCAGGCTTGCAGTGGCCCTGGCGTGACACCCTGCCACCTCAGGCAGAGGGCCTCCCGCGTGCCCTCCATGGCGGGTTTCTCCCCGGAGCCGTGGCCTGGGCACTAGGAAGGCCGGGCCTCCCCGACTCCCGGGAGGAGGGGGCTAGCCCAGTTGCGCCCTGGCCCCCAAACCCTCTGGTGCCATCTGCCTGTCTCGGCACTTCTGACTCCACAGAGCCTTTCCTACATCTGGGCTGCCTGCCGTGGCAAAGTGCAGGCGTGGGGTGAGGCCATGGCTTTGTCTTTCCAGGAAAAAATGAGCCCCTGGCCGAAGCAGCAGGCCCAGGCAGAGCCTTGAGCTTGAAGCCCAGTAGGTCTGTGGCCCTCAGGGCCAGAGCAATGCTTTCAAGGCAGGGAAGCGGCCTGCAAGCTGAGTGGGAGTGGGGGGAGGGGAGGGAGACAGCTGAAGCCGAGTCCAGAAGGGCGGCGATGGAAGAGCTGCAGCTGGGTCAGAGCCTGGAGGGAGGGCGGGGCCTTCACTGAGGACCCCCCCCGCCCCCCCGAGGCCAGCCCTAGGCCCCGGCGGTCGCGCATGCGCCCTTGGCCCTGTGCGGTGTGTGGGGGCTTGAACCCAAGCCCGCAGGGCTCCCGGAGCGGCCAGAGAAAGAAGGGCCCGATGGAGAGGTAGGCGAGGTGGGCAGGGGGCCGCCACCTTACTCTCCTCAGCTCCCTGAGGGAGAGAGAGAGAGGACAGAGACAGAGAGAGAGATCCCTGACCTCTGAGTCTCTGCCTCCACCGCTGGCTGGTGCCAACTCACGCGCCATCCCACTTCCAGCCATCACCCCCACGCCTGCCCCGGGGCCAGCCCCACCACAGAGAGGCCGGTTGGTTCCTGCTCACCTCTGTGCCGTCCCTTCCCGACCTGACCCCAGTGCAGGGGATAAGCTTCAGACAAGTCTTTCCATGTCCCTCTGCATGACAATAGACTTCCTCCCCTCTCCCATTCCACAGGCCCACCCACCCGGGACATCCACCTTTGTCATTAGCTCAGGAGAGGATGCAAGATGAGAATCTCTGCTATTGTGTGCGGAGACCTCAGTTTCCCGGGTTTCCCCCATGGACACATGTTCTTCAGCTGGGTCTGATTTTCTCCAGACAAGCTGTCTTGGGAAGGATTTGGCCAGCCCTAAGAAGCTGAAGGGAAAGGGCGGAGGGGGGTTCTCTCTCTGCCCCCGACAGCCCCGAGCTGGGTCGGTCCCTCAGACCTGGCCAGGGGCAGCCCATCCCCCGGCGCCCTTCCCCGGGGCATCCAAGGGCAGGCTCGGCGCCAGCCCCACCCCCTGCTCGCCACTGCCCGACCATCGTCCTCCCTCGGGGGGCCTGGGCAGGACAGGGACCCCGGCTGTGGGAGGCCTCCAGATCTCAGCGGCCTGGCACACCCGTTTACCAGGCTGCTTCCTCCTCTGACGGGGGCCCAGCACACGCCCCAGGAGACTTGGCAGCCGCCCCCAGGGCTCTATCCTCTGGAACTCGTCCCCTTGGAAGGGGCCTGGCCCAGGTGCCAGGTTCGGCTGGTCGGCCAGCCTCCTTTGGAGAAAGCAGGCAAGCCGAGCCAGGCTTGCAGTGGCCCTGGCGTGTACACCTGCCACCTCAGGCAGAGGGCCTCCCGCGTGCCCTCCATGGCGGGTTTCTCCCCGGAGCCGTGGCCTGGGCACTAGGAAGGCCGGGCCTCCCCGACTCCCGGGAGGAGGGGCTAGCCCAGTTGCGCCCTGGCCCCCAAACCCTCTGGTGCCATCTGCCTGTCTCGGCACTTCTGACTCCACAGAGCCTTTCCTACATCTGGGCTGCCTGCCGTGGCAAAGTGCAGGCGTGGGGTGAGGCCATGGCTTTGTCTTTCCAGGAAAAAATGAGCCCCTGGCCGAAGCAGCAGGCCCAGGCAGAGCCTTGAGCTTGAAGCCCAGTAGGTCTGTGGCCCTCAGGGCCAGAGCAATGCTTTCAAGGCAGGGAAGCGGCCTGCAAGCTGAGTGGGAGTGGGGGAGGGGAGGGAGGACAGCTGAAGCCGAGTCCAGAAGGGCGGCGATGGAAGAGCTGCAGCTGGGTCAGAGCCTGGAGGGAGGGCGGGGCCTTCACTGAGGACCCCCCCCGCCCCCCGAGGCCAGCCCTAGGCCCCGGCGGGTCGCGCATGCGCCCTTGGCCTGTGCGGTGTGTGGGGGCTTGAACCCAAGCCCGCAGGGCTCCCGGAGCGGCCAGAGAAAGAAGGGGCCCATGGAGAGGTAGGCGAGGTGGGCAGGGGGCGCCACCTTACTCTCCTCAGCTCCCTGAGGGAGAGAGAGAGAGACAGAGACAGAGAGAGAGATCCCTGACCTCTGAGTCTCTGCCTCCACCGCTGGCTGGTGCCAACTCACGCGCCATCCCACTTCCAGCCATCACCCCCACGCCTGCCCCGGGGCCAGCCCCACCACAGAGAGGCCGGTTGGTTCCTGCTCACCTCTGTGCCGTCCCTTCCCGACCTGACCCCAGTGCAGGGGATAAGCTTCAGACAAGTCTTTCCATGTCCCTCTGCATGACAATAGACTTCCTCCCCTCTCCCATTCCACAGGCCCACCCACCCGGGACATCCACCTTTGTCATTAGCTCAGGAGAGGATGCAAGATGAGAATCTCTGCTATTGTGTGCGGAGACTCAGTTTCCCGGGTTTCCCCCATGGACACATGTTCTTCAGCTGGGTCTGATTTTCTCCAGACAAGCTGTCTTGGGAAGGATTTGGCCAGCCCTAAGAAGCTGAAGGGAAAGGGCGGAGGGGGGTTCTCTCTCTGCCCCCGACAGCCCCGAGCTGGGTCGGTCCCTCAGACCTGGCCAGGGGCAGCCCATCCCCCGGCGCCCTTCCCCGGGGCATCCAAGGGCAGGCTCGGCGCCAGCCCCACCCCCGCTCGCCACTGCCCGACCATCGTCCTCCCTCGGGGGGCCTGGGCAGGACAGGGACCCGGCTGTGGGAGGCCCTCCAGATCTCAGGCCTGGCACACCGTTTACCAGGCTGCTTCCTCCTCTGACGGGGGCCCAGCACACGCCCCAGGAGACTTGGCAGCCGCCCCCAGGGCTCTATCCTCTGGAACTCGTCCCCTTGGAAGGGGCCTGGCCCAGGTGCCAGGTTCGGACTGGTCGGCCAGCCTCCTTTGGAGAAAGCAGGCAAGCCGAGCCAGGCTTGCAGTGGCCCTGGCGTGACACCTGCCACCTCAGGCAGAGGGCCTCCCGCGTGCCCTCCATGGCGGGTTTCTCCCCGGAGCCGTGGCCTGGGCACTAGGAAGGCCGGGCCTCCCCGACTCCCGGGAGGAGGGGCTAGCCCAGTTGCGCCCTGGCCCCCAAACCCTCTGGTGCCATCTGCCTGTCTCGGCACTTCTGACTCCACAGAGCCTTTCCTACATCTGGGCTGCCTGCCGTGGCAAAGTGCAGGCGTGGGGTGAGGCCATGGCTTTGTCTTTCCAGGAAAAAATGAGCCCCTGGCCGAAGCAGCAGGCCCAGGCAGAGCCTTGAGCTTGAAGCCCAGTAGGTCTGTGGCCCTCAGGGCCAGAGCAATGCTTTCAAGGCAGGGAAGCGGCCTGCAAGCTGAGTGGGAGTGGGGGAGGGGAGGAGGAGACAGCTGAAGCCGAGTCCAGAAGGGCGGCGATGGAAGAGCTGCAGCTGGGTCAGAGCCTGGAGGGAGGGCGGGGCCTTCACTGAGGACCCCCCCGCCCCCCGAGGCCAGCCCTAGGCCCCGGCGGTCGCGCATGCGCACCTTGGCCTGTGCGGTGTGTGTGGGGGTTTGAACCCAAGCCCGCAGGGCTCCCGGAGCGGCCAGAGAAAGAAGGGCCCATGGAGAGGTAGGCGAGGTGGGCAGGGGGCGCCACCTTACTCTCCTCAGCTCCCTGAGGGAGAGAGAGAGAGACAGAGACAGAGAGAGAGATCCCTGACCTCTGAGTCTCTGCCTCCACCGCTGGCTGGTGCCAACTCACGCGCCATCCCACTTCCAGCCATCACCCCCACGCCTGCCCCGGGGCCAGCCCCACCACAGAGAGGCCGGTTGGTTCCTGCTCACCTCTGTGCCGTCCCTTCCCGACCTGACCCCAGTCGCAGGGGATAAGCTTCAGACAAGTCTTTCCATGTCCCTCTGCATGACAATAGACTTCCTCCCCTCTCTCCCATTCCACAGGCCCACCCACCCGGGACATCCACCTTTGTCATAGCTCAGGAGAGGGATGCAAGATGAGAATCTCTGCTATTGTGTGCGGAGACTCAGTTTCCCGGTTTCCCCCATGGACACATGTTCTTCAGCTGGGTCTGATTTTCTCCAGACAAGCTGTCTTGGGA